>NW_016690517.1:306288-321486 GCF_001604755.1 Lepidothrix coronata | reverse complement strand
TAATCTAAATCTCCTTCAGCTTAAAGCCATTCTCCCTTGTCCTGTCCCTCCAGGCCTGTGTCCCAGGTCCCTCTCCAGCTCTCTTGGAACCTCTTTAGGCACTGAGAGGGGCTCTGAGGTCTCCCCAAAACCTTCTCTTCTCCAGGCTGCAACCCCAACTCTCTCAGCCTTTACTGTATCATTTGGGAATGCAAAGCCAAGCATGATAGAACAACATGAAATGTGCTTGTGATCCAGGGTTCAGACCAATTGCTTCACTGTTCATTTTCCACTTCAATAAAACTGTGGAAAGAAATATTCAACACTTCTGTGCTCGCATCTCTGAGCAGTCGTGTCTTGACCAGGATCAATCAGTGGATTCTTGAATCTTTGGAAGTTGACTGGAGGCACTGATAGTGCTTCAGTTTGCTGGGACTGGAGAAGCAAGTCAAAGAGCAGGTTTTTTTAAACTCTTTGTGTTCAGCTGTAGCTTAGAAGCTTTAATTTCCAGGCTGTGACGGCTGATGCAATGACAAATTCAGATGTGATTAAGTGATTTTTGTCTTTGTGGGCAAAAATATATTTTGTTTAATGTAAAATATTAAACAAACCCAAAATTTATTTGGTCTTTGGTTTTGAAAAAAATGAATAGAAGGAGCTTTCCCTCACTTTGCTCAGGCTTTCTCTGGTAAACATCTCTTCCCTTCCTGGAGGCAGAGTTAGTGCTGGAATGGGAGAGGGCTGACTTTGCTTCTGGCCTCTCCCACCTCTTCCTCAGGGATGCTTCTTCTGCCCTGGACCCACGCTCAGCCTGGCTGCTCTGCACTGTCCAAAACACATTGCCTAAGATCAAAAACTGCTGCTCTGGTATTTTTAACAAAAAAATGTCCCATATTTCCGAATATATCAGCCTGCATTTTTCCCTGTCATCTCCTGGCTTCGCTGTTCCCTCATCGTGCGTTTTCTTTGTAAAGCCCATGTGTGGAATTCATCCCAGTTTCCCAAAGGGCTGCCCATGCCCTCTCCATTGCTGGTCCCAGAGCTGCAGGAGCAAGGGCAGCACTGCAGACAGGTTTGTGTCCACAAAATGAAGACCTTCCACGACTTTTGTTCTGGTTTCAGGTGTGCATGTGTTGACCTCAGATCCCACTGCTATTTTTGGTGATACATCCCAGCTTTCTGAAGAAATTCTGCTGTTTTGAGGGCTCCAGCCCAGATTTTATAACTTTGATCACCAGGAGAAGCATCCAGAGTTGTAGAGACAGGTTGTGTTTCCCTGCTGTGGCCTTGCAGGAGTGAGGAAAGGAGACCTGGTAGTGCCCACCCCCCTGTCTCTGCCTTCCCACAGAGACCTGGCGCTTCCCTGCATGGATTTTTTGGCTGCCTTGGCTGCTGGGCAGCTCCAAAGCCAACAGTCCTGGCTGGTGGCTGTCACCTGGCACAGGGACACGTGTGCAGGGACGGGGAAGGCTGTGCCACTGTTTTTTGAGCAGAAGTCCCTCCTGGCTGCGCTCACCTCCAGCAGCGAGCGACCTTCAAACTTCTCCCACTTCAGCTGCGCTGAAACGACTCAGATTTTAATTCTGGGGTTGTGCAGTGGGTTTTATCTTCTGCTTCAAGTTCCTGCTTCCCTGAAAGAAGACCTTGGCTAAATTTGTGTTGCCGGCTGAGCTGTGGTTTGCAGTGCAGTGTTACAGGAACGTCCTTTGGAAGGTCGCCGGCAGCCCTTCGGCAGCCAGCCTGCCTCTGCCGTCTGCTCCCTCCCGACGGGGGAACCTCGCGCCTTCCCTCTTTTCACATCTCTCTCCATTTTTTTTTCAACTTGCCCCTTGCATAGTGAGCTAAATAGGAGGTGATAGAACGTGGAATTGCCAGCTTGAAGGGCAGAGGGGTTTGCAGGTGGGTCATCCGTCAGGAAAGGTGGGAGCCTGTGGAGCACTAATGGGGTTGTCAGTGCTCTGAAGACTTCCTTAGCCATGGACTTAATTTTCTCTGGCAGCAGCTCTACCTACCTTAGAAATTCATTACTGATCTTCAACTCAGCCTTATACAGCCTGTATTTCCCTTGGGTTTCCTTTGCTTTGGAATGGGGAGGAATGTTCTCATTTCCAAGAGGTCGAGAGTTGCTCTAAACCTGAGTGTCACCACAAAGAGTTGGTGAGGGTGGGGTTGGATCTTTCTGTGCAAGTCTTGATGGTGTTGGTGGGCGTAGAGGGTGGGTGGATGTTGCTGTGCAGGGTGTTGGTGGGGGTAGATGATGGATGGATGTTTCTCCAGGGTGTTGGTGGGCACAGAGGGTGGGTGGATGTTTCTCTGCAGGGTGGTGGTGGTGCAAAGGCCCTCCAGCCTGTGGAACCTGCTGGGCTGGACTTCTGGTTCAACTGGTGATGGGGTGAGAACCTCCCTGTGCTTCCTCCCCACTTCAGCCCCAGCACAGCTGCAGAGGGGAGGATCCTCTAGCTGTGCCATGAGCACCCCAACTGCACATCACATCAAAGGGCTGGTTGCTTGTTGAGCTTTGGCCTACGTGCTGGGTGAAGTGCTCTGCTCCCCTGGAACCTGGTCATGTCAAGAAACATATACAGAGAGAGACAAATGCCTCTTCCAAGCTCTCCAGCCCAGTTCTTTGGCTCAGAATTGGCTCCTGACAGGGGGATGGGAAAGGAGAGGCTCTAGACATAATCCCAATTGCAGTGCCTTGGGCTTTGAAATGATGACAGAAAATTTCCCTGCTCACATTTGTTCTCATTTAGCTCCAGCTTGTTCACCAGGATGTTTTTCAAGGAGGGTCTGGTCAGTGTTGGCAGAGGAAAGTCTCTTATTTCCCAAGCATGCTTATCACTTTGTCCTTGACAACGATGGGAACTTTCGGCACTTTTTTCATTTAGAGGCAAACATGAGCAAGGCTGCCCTTGCAGGCAGCATTGTCCCGCTCTTCCTGAGTGCTGAATCACACAGGACAGATAAAGTGTCCCCAAAATATTGTTGGCTTTGCAGATGTTGGACCTGGGAGAACTGGGTGGGAGGGGGAGGAGAGCGAATATCTGAACTACAAACTGAACAAACCTTGCAGCTCATGCAAAATCCCTGCCATCACTTGGGAAAATGTGTTTTGGTGTAGGATGAACAATAAAATCTCGAATATTATTGACAACTTCGTAAATAAGGAGAGTTTGTGTCTGGAATAGAGCAGTAGTGGGGTGGTGCTGCTTAACCACAGGAGTGGTGGATGGGTCAGATCCAGAGGATAACACTGAGGCTGCACACGCAGGGAAACCCTCTGCCCTCCCTTCGTGTGAATATGGGGGTGGTTTGGGCTGTGGGACATGAAGCACATGAATCAGGAGCTCATGTTTTAAGAAAGCTGTATACTTTGAAAGTACAGGATATTTCAGATGCTGCTATCATTTTACATAGGGATTCACTGAAGATGACAGTGTTTGTGGAGCAGACTGAAACGTGCATTGGAAGGATGATGCTCAAATCTCTCAGCTCTCTGGGAGAGTAAAACCTCCGTGCTACATGTGCCTTTGATATTTCCTTTGTGTCTGCAGAGCTTTGGTTATTTTTATGTATCTTTTGTTATCTATATGTACAATCAGACTGGTTTTATCTGTATCTGGATAGAGTACTTGTTCCTTGGTAAAGCTGAGGACATAAACACCCTCCATAACTAACTTGTAGGATCCAGGGAATGGCTGGAGCTGTGTCAGGGCAGGGTCAGGTTGGATCTCAGCCAAAGGTTCTTCCCCCAGAGGCTGGTTGGGCACTGCCCAGGCTCCCCAGGGCAGTGGGCACAGCCCCAAGGCTGCCAGAGCTCCAGGAGGGTTTGGACAACACTCTCAGGGACAGGGTGGGATTGTTGGGGTGTTTTTGCAGGGCCAGGAGTTGGACTGGATGGTCCTTGTGGGTCCTTCTAATTCAGGAGTTTCTGTGATCTGCTGCTGTGGGAAGGTGAATGTTGGAGGAAGCCATTCCTGTTCAAGTGCTGGTGTCAGAGGGATGGAGGCAGAGGGGTGCTGGTGTGCTTGGGAAGCTGCAGGAACTAATGTCACATGCTGGCACTACCCTTGTAAGGACAAGGTTTCCTTCTAGTGTCACAGGGAAGTTTTGAAAGTACAATAAATGCCCTCTTCAGTGTCATCCCCTTTTTGGTAGAGATATTTTGGGGAATCTCTTGTTTGAAGGAATAATAGTCAAACCAGTAAAGGCTGGTTAATAAGGGCCCTGTCCTATTTGATGGGACTTGTGTTCTTTAAGTGTTCTTTAACCCTCAACCATCATCCACACGGGGTTATGGTCCATAAATATGAGCAGAATATCAGTATATCTTGCTGACTGGATGCTGTGTGCTCTAACTTCTGCTTTTGTTGCCTATGGGCCATTTCATCAGAGCAGAGATGCAGTGCCAGGACCTGCTGGGGTACAGAGGAACTGAGGGCACAGCACCCACCAGCTGGCACAGCCACTGTCCCCAGCCCGGGCTCAAAGACAGGCTGGACTTAGTGAGACAGTGATCAATAGTGGGAAAGTGCTAGAAGTGTAACCAGAGCAAGATGCTTTGCAGTATCACTCAGGGTTGGCTGCTGTCCTCCTGATTTCTCATGCACAAAGCAAGCCATTCCTGCCTGTGGAGCAGGTCAGACATGATGTGTTCACACACCCGGCACAAAACACTAGCTGTGTGTCTCAAGGAAATCAGAGCATGACAGTCAGTGAGAAGGAAATTCTGTGCCTGAATGTGGCTTTTAATTTCCAGTTTTAAAAAGTCCTGACCCACCAACTGCTCTTGGTGTAATCCTTGTACCTGCTCCGATTCCCGTGACTAAATTACATCGCTTACAGGAGGTGGAGGGTGGGTTGGCTTGAAGTTTCTCCTTCCCCTGTCTTAAAATTAGAAAGGAGGAGAAGCTTTGCCCACTTCCCTTTCCCCAGCAGACCATCTGGGCTGCAAGGAGAGCTGCCATCCCTACAGCTCCAGAACAGAACCAGGGCAGGGCTTTGACTGTGCCCTCTGTGGCTGCGTGGTGAGTGCTCACCACAGTGAGTGCTCTCAGAAACCTTTGTGAGGGTGGTGATTCTGGATGGGGTTTAATGATGATGTCCTGGCCCAGTGTTGAGATGCTCCGTTCCACAAGTCCTGTGAGGAGCAGCTGAGGGAACTTGGGTCGTTCAGTCTGGAGAAGAGGAGGCTCAAGGAGGACCTCATTGCCCTCTACACCTGAGAGTGTACTGAGGGATGGATTGGTCTCTTCTGCCATGTCTCAAGTGAAAGGATGAGAGGAAATGGCCTTATGTTGTGCCACAGGAGTTTCAGAGTAGATATCAGGAAAAAAATGCACAGAAGGGGTTGTCAGGCATTGGAATAAGTTGCCCAGGGCAGTGGTGGAGTCACCGTCTCTGGAAGTGTTCAAGAGTCCTCTGGATGTGGCCCTTGGGGGTATGGGTTAGGGGTGATTATGGTGGTGCTGGGTTGATGCTCAGACTGGATGATCTTGGAGGTCTCTTCCAACCTTGATGATTCTGTGATTCCGTGTGCACTAATTCCCTTACTTTGGCTGGTGCTTTGTGATCATTTTATACAACTGTGATGTGCTGCCATCATCTTGTACTCCATGACTGTCTAAACTGATACTGCTGCTTCAGGCTGTATTTTTAACTCCACTCTTCCAGTGGGGGAGTGCACTGAGTCTGAAGTCTCTTGTGTGGAGTATTTCCCAGGATTTGGACCTTTCATGCACGTGGGCACTGCTCTGTCCTGCTGGAGGACAGAAGGATGCAGCTGGTTTCCATTTTGGAGCCTCCAGCAGGAGCTGGTTAAGCAGTGATGCTGTGGGGGCTCAGAGATTAATGCTCATGTTTCTCTTTCCCCAGAGATCATCGACGACCTCACTAACCTGGTGGAAAACACGGACGACAGGATCCGCAACCAGACCCGGCACGTGAAGATGGTGGACAAGAAATCAACCTCCTGTGGTAGGGCACAAATCAGTTTGGATGTGTACAACAAAAATTAAGGCTGTTTAGCACTTATTTTTTTCTTTCACCAACTTTTTTCTGACTTATAAATTTTTGCCACCAAATCCAAGCGTTTTGTACCCCATGGCAACTCCTGGAAGTTTAACAGTTGAACGAAGGGGGTCTGTGAAAGCACTCCCTCTTTGAGAGAGGAATTGATTTTTAGTCAAACAGCCGAATGTTTTCCCTACCATCTGCACAACCTTTTGTTAAAACACCTTCTATACCAAGGCACCTGATTAAACAGGTGTTATTTTTATATATAGGTTTTTTATATATATATACACACACAAATATATATAAATATATATTTATATATAAGGGCAGTCAGTAATTGATGGTGTGCAGCTATTAACTGTTACTAATTGGTGTGCAGTGTGTTCCCCCCCAGGACAGCTTCTTTTAAAGCCAAAAATCCCACCTCTTTAGGCTTCTGCTGATGTGCAGGTTTGACTCTCTGTGCTTGCTGTTTGTTGGTGCAGTTAAATTTCCTTGAGCCATTTGACTCCAGCATTGCACAATATTCTGATTGGAAACTGCCTGAAATTAGAGTGGTGTGTGTTAATGAGGTTTACAAAAACTTGCTACCGGCTCTCACAAACCGGTCACAGCGGGGAGCGGAGCCGCAGGGGCGTTCCTGGTGCTGTCCTGCAGGAATGTGTTCCTAACCAAGCATTCAGAGTCTGCCAGGCATGAAATCCTTCCTGGGGACTCCTCAAGCTACGTGCAGGCTGGTCAAGCTAAGCTGGTATCCCTTTCCATAGAGGCCAAGGCAGGTTATGGTCTCAGGCAGGTTTCCTCTGGCGGGTGAAGAGCTGGGGGCTGATGGCAGCGACCAGGGGACGATGCTGTGGGTGATGGCAGAAAATGTCTCTGTGTTCAGAGGGTGACTGAAGGAGGGATGAAGTCCACAGGGAGACATGGTGGCAGTTCACTGCTGGAAGCAGCGTGTCTGGTTCTGCTGTCTGTGGTTCATTTTTGCCGTGCTAGAAGGCTCAAAACTCTTGGTAGAAATTTGACTTATAGTCAGAAGTTATTGAAATTTGGCTTGTGTAGTTTAGTAAAGAGCAAGTCAAGAGCTGACTTGGTCACGTACCTGTTTGAGATTTTATCCTGTAGAGTGAGGATCTGGCAGCAGAAGCTCCTGAGCTTAGGCTGGCAGAGGCACCTTTCAGGCACTGACAGTATATTTCAGGGATTTATTTGGTTCTCCATCAGCAATAACTTTTTGAAAGCTTGGTTGATATAGGTTGATGAAAACCTGTGGCTTCTTCTGGAGGTTAAAGTTGACTTGTCAGAGGCATTTGTCTCCCATTCTTCTCGTACCGACTACAGATGGAACTAAAGGCGTGACTGCAGAGTTCATGACTGACTCTTTTATTTTAGATCTTTAATGTTGATGCAAGATGGATTTAATTTAAAATTAAGTGCACTTGAATGATGCTGAGTACCCCTGTGTGCCTTTGGAGTCTCCTCTTAATTCCTGTGGTTTAGTTTTCTGCACGAGAGCAGGGATGTGACTGTGCAGGGCAGACAGGGAGTCCCATTTCACCCAGGAGGGATTTCTCCCCCCCTTTTTATGTTCCTCATGCAAGTGCACCCCAGACATGTTGCTGGATGATGAGCCTGTCTCTTTAACTTGGGAAGCCCGTGCTGGCTGCCTGGGGAATTTGAGAGGAGGAGGAGGAAGGAGGAGGATGGGAGAGGTGAAGGCTGGGAGGATCCTGGGCTGGATTCCTTGGGGGTGACCTCTCTCACCCTTTCCACATTGGAAAACATTTTTCTACAAGGGGTGGTGAGAAGCACTGCCCCCAGTGCCTGTTCTCTCTGCTCCAATAGGTCTTCCTGTGTTTGCATAACAATCTGGGCATATGTAAACACCATATTGCCTGAGATAGCTGCTTCATTCTGCCCAAGCACGAGTTTTAGAACAATAAAGCTGGAAGACACAGGCTTTAATGGCATTTTCCCCATCCCTTTTCCACCCTTATCCCTGGCACTGGAAGCGAACTAGTGTATTAAGATGAGAAAAACTCTCCCTGTACGTATGATTATTCCTTGAATAAATCCAGGCAGCAGGAAAACTGGCACCTGCTAGGTAACTCTTTTAGTGCTTTTTTTTTTCCCCCTCCAACATTTAGTTTAAATTGATAAAATCTTCAGTAACCCTTTGGGTTTGGTGTTTTACTTTGGATTTAAACTAAGGTGAAGTGCTCAGTCTTCCCCCTTGCCCACCCCTTCCCTGCTCGGACCCAGTCTCCACATTGTTCCAGCATGTGCCTGTTTCTGTGGTTTTCCCTCATTTTTGGAATCATAATGCCTTCTTTTTTCCTGCTGAGTGCCTGCACTGGAGCCACGGGCTGTGGATACAAGCGGATCACACTGGCAGGAACAGCAGAATAATCCCTGTTTTACAAGCAAGAATGTCATGCATTAGTGGGTGTGTCTTTGTTAGCAGCCAGTATCATCATAAAATCAAAGTATGGCTGATGAAATCCAACTTTAATCAATATTTCAACATCTCTCTCTCTCATGCAAACAGCGTTTCCAGCTTTGGAGGCTGTTCCCAGTGGCCTGTGCCACGTTGGTGTCACCTGCCCGGCACAGGTAGCGCCGGGTGTGGTGGCATTGCCAGGAGCAGCCTCTGCCCCTCTGTCCATCCTCAGGCCTGGCAGAAACCTTCAGGGTTGTTCCATTTGCAGCTTATTTTCCGTGCCATATTTCTTGCTGGCTCAAGAGCTGCTGACAGTCCCAGCCTTTGCCTCTGCCCCAGGAAGGCTGTCCCGCTCCGAGCCCGTCTCCCTTGGTGGCCCTGGGCAGCCCCACACTGGTGTCAGTGGGAACTCCCAGGGATTGCAGCGGAAGAATAACCATGGGATATACTCAAGCCTGCTGCATTTATGAAATTATTGTTGAAAATCATCAGTCATCCGCAGGCAAATGTTTGCACACTGCTTGGCATTGTTCGGTTCCTCCTCAGTGTGTGCTGGGCATTAGGAGGGCTGGTAGGAAATATAAGTTTCTTAGATTTCAGGAATTTGCATTGAGCTTTCACCAAAATGTTCACACAAATCATTAGTCAAATGTTAGGCTGCCTTTGCCAGCTTTGCTCCAGGAATGTCTGCGTGCACAGTCCTGACTTTGCAGCTTCACCACTGATGCTCATGGGTTTGTTTGTCCCCTCTCTCTTCCAGTTTGGGCACCTTCAGGGGTTTATGCAGAATAACACTCATTAACCAGTTCTCAGTAATTTTTTAATTAGGAATTTTAACCCTTAGAATGTCCTTTCAAGAACTGCATTTAAAAAATAAGCAAAGAAATGAAAGTATAATTAAGGTTGAGATGCTGGGGGAGGTTGTGGTTTAACCCCAGCTGGCAGCTCAGCCCCACAGAGCCACCCACTCACTGTCCCCTGGTGGGGTGGAGGAGGGGACTGGAAGGGCATAAAGTGACAAAGCTCATGGCTTGAGATAAAAACAATTAAATATTTGAACTATAATAATAATGATGATGATGAATAATTGTAATGAAAAGGAAAATAACGAAGAAATAAAACCCAAGTAGGACAAGGGATGCGAATGTGAACAATTGCTCACCACCAACCGACCGATGCCCAAACAGTCCCTGAGCAGTGGTCCCCCACAACAACCTCCTCCACCCAGTTTTATTGCTGAACATGATGCCATATGGTCTGGAATATCCTTTGGGTCATTTGGGGTCAGCTGTCCTAGTTGTGTCCCCTCCCAGCTCCTTGTGCACCCCAGCCTGGTCGCTGGTGGGGTGGGATGAAGAGCAGGAAGGGCATTGATGCTGTGTAAGCCCTTCTCAGCCATAAGGAAAACATCCCTGTGCTGTCAATGCTCTTCCAGCACTAATCCAAACCACAGCCCTCCACCAGCTACTGGGAGGAAGATTAACTCTACCCCAGCCAAACCTCACACTCCCCACTCCTTAGTCCACACTGTTGTGTCACCATCCAGCACATCCTCATTAACCACCACCCTTACAATCCTTTCATGCAATAACAGATACCATGTCTGTGGGCAGCCCCCATGAAATATCTGTAAAATGCCCACAAAAGCCCAGAAAACGTCCCTTGAGTTCATTTAGTCCATGACTTTGGGCTCCATCTGTTCTGGTGGTCATTCAGGATGGGGGGCTGATGTGTTGTGTGGAGTTACTGGGCACCAAAGCCAGCTCAGCTCAGGTCACTGCTGCACTGCAGCTACTTCTTGTGGGGCTTCTCCTCCTTTGGTTCAGGTGTCTCCTATAGCATACAACTCAAAGCATGGGTTACACCAATTTAAAGTTATATCCATTACAATCTCCACCCCTCATCCCTTTGGGCTGGGTTATAGGGTTTACAGAATAACAGGATCATTGAGGTTGGAAAAGACCTCCAAGGTCATCGAGTCCAACCTTTGCCCAGTCACCACCTTGTCAAACCAGACCAGAGCACTGAGTGCCACGTCCAGTCATTTCCTGAACACAAGAACCAGTGCAGTGAACTCCTCCCCTGGCTCCCAGCCTGGCATCAGTTGGTGCTTTTGGGTAACCTTCCCCCCATCCTCGAGTTTTGTAGTGGGTTTTTGTTTTTTTTGGGTTTTTTTTACCTAAAGACACAAGTAGGCAGCTCCCTGCAGAAAGGATGGTTAAACCAGGCTCTGGGATAAAAGCATCCTGAAGTGTTTGTTTCTGAAGGAGTCACAGGGATTATTTTAGTGGCCCAGGACACAGGTGGGAGCCCTGTTGGCACATGTGACACGTGTGGAGGCAGTTACAGCCAGGCTGTGCAATGTGTGGGGTCAGAAATGTTCTTCAGGTCCTGCTGAACTAGACCATGAACTGGGGAGGGCACCTGGGGATTGGTGTGGTCCTACCCAAGTCACTCTCTGGTGGCTCTCCCATAGCTAAGGAGAAAGGCTGCTTTTGTTTCCTGGGCCAGCAACACAGAAGATTATGATTTCCTTACAGTAAAAACAAGCAAAATCAAGCAAACTCTTATTTCTGACAGACATATCCATCCCTTCTGAGCAGCGTGGGGGGAGCAGACCATGCCCGTGCAGTTCTCACTGCCTGCATCCCTCTGACCTTTCAGATAAACACTGAAAATGAGGAGGAACAACCCCAGCACATCCCCTGCTGGGCCAGGCTCTGTGTCCTGTGGAATACACCCCACTGCAGTGGTGGCTGAGCAGGTTTTTTCCCTGTGTTTGGTTTTCTCCTGTTCCACAAGATGGCAATGCAATCTAATCACCTCCCTCAGCCCCAGGTAGATGCTCTCATCTCCCCTCTGCCTTCCTTTGGAGGGTTTTGGGGATGCCAAAAGTGGGGTGTAGACTACTGTGAAGTTATTCTGTACCAGGTGGGGTTTTTTCTTATCTTACCAAGTAACCAAAACACCAAAACACTCTGTTAAAAACAGAGCTTTGCCAAACCTATTAATTGGAGGTTTTGGAAGGTTTGATTTGTTTTAAAACGGAGTAGCTTGGATTATATAAGGCTTCCTCTACAAAATAATGATTCATGCAGGCTGGGGCCTTTCTCTGCCAGATTCTGTGATCTCTCTGTTCTAAGTCTTGGTTATTTTTGCCATGGATTTAATTTGTTTTATAAATTATGGATGGCAGTTGCTCAGGTTTGTTCCTCTGACGTATCCTGTGTGTTTAGATGAGCAAGTCCCCATCCACTTGTTTTTTTCTCAGTGGAGAGGAGAAGCTGGTGCAGTTGCCATTAAATCAGCCTTTCCTGCAATCTGACCCTTGGGGAAGTTAACATTGATATTCCTCCCCAGTGCTGCCCTGACAACTGCACTGGCTGAGTCACCTGTCCAGCCTTCACTGGGATGAGTTTTCTTGGCCTGGCAAGTTATATATTTTCCTGGGGTTTTTTTAATTATAATTTTTCCTTCCTCCAGTTTCTTCCACTTTAAGCAATTACACGTTGAAAAGTTTGTTCTGAGTTGTTTTTCCCCTGCACGAAAAGTTGAAAAGAAACTTCAGCAGAGGAATGATGAATCTGTTGCTTAAACTGGGCTCATCTGTGGTGTCTTTGCTGATCACTGGTGCCTTAAATCATAGAATGACAGAATGGTTTGGGTTTGGAAGGGGCCTTTAAAGGCCATCTAGTCCATGGGCACTGCCATGGGCAGGGACACCTTCCACCAGCCCAGGTTGCTCCAAGCCCTGTCCAACCTGGCCTTGGACACTTCCAGGGATGGGGCAGCCACAGGGATGGGCAACCTGTGCCAGGGCCTCACTCCCTTCACAGTAAAAAAAAGAATTCTTCCTTCTCTCTCCTGTGGATTGAAATGTGCCAACACCTCATGGCAGAGCAGCCCGGGGAGGTGGCCAAGGGGCAGCCATGGAGTTCCATTTGGGATTTTCTGTCTCCCTCTTCCCTTCTCTAGCAGCTCTCCCTGCCAGCCTGCCAGGGAACACCAGGAGTCCAGCAGATCTCACTGCAGGATTTAGCTTCCCATGCTCTTGCTGCCTTGTGGCTCATCCCCCCCCCCCACTGCTGTAGTTCCCATCTGAGCTCCATGAGGTGTTTCCTTCCCCTCACACGGCTCATTTGCCTCCCCAGGAGAGCACAGGGAAGCTGTGAGTGGGAACTGCAGGTCTGCCAGAGGTGAGCCTGGTTTTGGGAGCACCTGGTGGGTGCAGCCCTGCTCTTTCTCCCTCCTTGCCCCACTGACTTCTGCACCCCCTGGCTAATTGAGGCTGAAATGAGCTGGAGGGGGAGGCTGCAAAGACAAGGAGCTCCTGCAAGTTTACTTGGGCATCCAGCCTCATTAGAGAGGCCCAATTAAGGGCCCCGTGTAGGGGGGAAGGCAACTCAAGTCTGAGCTGGAAATGGGAGCTCAAGTCTCATTAGACACCAGACAAACCTCAAAGCAGATTAGCGCTTAGGGACATCATTAATTACTTTAATAGAACAAGTTTTAAACAAACCAGTAATTTTGACACATTGCTTGTCTAAGACTTCTGGTTCATTTATTGTCTTGCCATAATATGAAACACTTTTCCTTGGCTTTGTTACTTCAGAGCCCCCAAAGAGCAGGTGAAGAGCTCAGGGGATGACTAATGGTGTGAGGGAATATCCCAAAGGGTGTTTCCAGTTCAGCAGATCCAGTGGAACAAGGTCAGTTGTGGTGTGAGATGATGCCTTTGCTGTGTCCCACAGCCTGGTACTCACTCCTCCAATGCCTTTGTACCCTCCAGCCAGCCCATGGCCTTGCTGAGCCTCCTCCTCTTCCTCCTCCTCACACACACAATATTCACTGCTCAAGCATCTGCCTTAAAATTGCTCATGCTGAGGTGTGGAAATGGATTCAGCTGGTGAAAGAGGATGGACTTAAGCAGTCATAAACATGGAGTTTTTGTAAAAAAAGGTGGTTTGGAGTTGCTTTATGAATCTCCTTCCAGGTGGGAAGCACAGCATGTCCTGGTGGTGTCAGCTCTGTGTGTGTTGAGCAGGAAAGGACAAGAAGAGCCTTCTGGGTCAGAGGATCCCTTCAAGATAAATTTCTGAGAACAAGCTTGTTTTTTCCCCCCCATTACTCCTATTGGAAGGCTGAAATGGTCATAAACTTATTTCCAGCCTGGACTTGTCAGGGATACTTCATGTTACCCACGTGCAGCCCTTGTTCTGGTGTCTTGAATAGTTCTTTCCCCTCCTTTATTTTTTCCCCTCAAATGTGTGTGTCCAAGAGATCACTCAGTGTGCCCTCCCAGCTTTTGTTTTGCAGGGCTTGTTTTGCAGAACAAGTGTCTTTACATTTTAATCTCCTCAATTAATCTGTTTGCTGATAAGTCTTTTTTACACTTATTCCTGCTTGAACTTTTTGGATTTTTAACCACAAGAACCACAAGAACTGGGAGCCTTCTCACAATGTCTTGCCCACTGGCTCTAGCACTTCTCTGGCTGTTGGAAATATTTCAATTGCAGTATGTTGGTGCCTCAGTCAGTTTTGTTTTGAGCTGTTTGCTTGGCCCTTTCTCACTCTTGAACGTTTGCTACCCAAGTTCATTTTCTTTCCAACTCATAGCAAAAACTGTTGTTCATCCCCAGTGAGCTGCTTTCTCTTTCATCCCATTGAATTCCAACCTTCCTCCATTCATCTTCAGAGTTACCCATTTTCCCCTACATTCTGTCCCAGCTTTCTTCTGTGCTGATGCTGCTTTCCAACTTTGTGTCATCAGCAGATTTCATTAGCACACTTACTTTTTGTGCCAAGGCCATTAATAATAACATTTACTAAGATCAGCCTCCTGACCATTCCTGGAGGAGCTCTGCCCGTGACCTCCATCCATTCTGGTCCTTCTTTCAACGCCGCTTCGCCTCTCACCAGTTTCCTGCCCTTACACTTCTGCTAATCCCCATCTTTTTCCTCTCAGAATTTCCCACGTGGCACAGATCACATGCTTTGCTGAAGTCTTTGTGGATGGGCTCTATCACACTTCCTTTGTCTCGAAAATTCATTATCTTCCCAGCTAACCTGATTAACTCTGTTTGATCTGATTTCCCCTTGGTGCAGTCCCAGTGTTTTCACCCTGTTTACCATTTCGTTTCATGTTCTAATTAATCTTTCTTAGTTTGCTCTGAAACCTCCATCCTGCTCAGGTTACTTGGACAGGCCTGGGGTTGCTCATAGCACTTTTCCCTTCTGTGGGGCAGTCATGTGGGTGCTGCACCTAATTTTGGGATGCACACCCAGATAATGCCCATTTAGAAGGGAAAGACCTGGAGCTCTGGGTGCATCAGTCCTGCCTTCATTAACCAGATCACTTCATCTAATGACAGTTTGTCCTGTGGCACCAAGAGCCTCCAGAATCACCCAAAGCCTCTTCCATCCTGCCACCAAGCTCTGGCTTCTCAGATTTAACCAATGATCAGTTAGAAACATGGAATCACAGAATCACTAAGGTTGGAAAAGACTTCCAAGATCATCAAGTCCAACTATCAACCCGGCACTACCACCATGTTCACCACTGAACCATGTCCTTGAGTGCCACATCCATGTGTTTTTTGAACTCTTGCACAGATGGGGACTCCACCACCTCCCTGGGCAGTTGCCAAGGCATTACCACCATTTCTGTGAAGAAATTTTCCTGAATATCCAGTCTAAAGCTCCCCTGGCACAACTTGAGGCCGTTCCCTCTCCTCCTGTCCCTTGTTCCCTGGGAGCAGAGCCCGACC
>NW_016690517.1:295638-305742 GCF_001604755.1 Lepidothrix coronata | reverse complement strand
CATATGCCTTTTTCTGGCTGTGGTGACCCCTAAAGCATCTCCCTGGGTAGCGATGGCAGACAGAGACAGGAGTGAAATGATTCACTTCAGGCTGTACAGCAAGTGTGGTACAAATACAGGGTGAAGGGAAGCCATAAGTGTGTAAAACAAGGTGGGGAAAAGCTCCTTTGCTGGATACGCTGCCAAGGGGTTGCTTTTCAAGTGGGCATTGAGATTGCAAAATAATCAGCAGCTGAGCCCTAATATTAAGAACACCCCAAGAGTGGCATTTCTGGGACTGAGTTGTGAGATGTAAATCAGGCAGAGGTTGAAGCCCGAAGCTGTGAAATGGCATCCCTCCCCATCAGGAGACAGGGTGAGGGGAGAGGGAGAAGCGGGAGAGCAAAAGGCAGTAGACATCTTCTTAATTACATTTGCATATGCAGCTGTTCAAACAGACTGAACTTCATCAGTGCTTGTTCATACCTATCAGGAGATTTAGAGCAGCTGTTGTCAACCCACATAGCAGGATTGTACAAATCTGGTGGTAAAATAAGCCCCTGGGCACCCTGCTCACCCAAGCTGTCCATCACTGCGAAAGGCCAAGCAATTAGTTGTATTTCAATCTTGAAAAAAGTGGAATTGTGTGAAATATCCAAGGGTGACTGCTTACAGCTTGGTTTCCAAGGATACATGTTGCAGAATTAAATCATTAATTTATATTTCTGAAAATGGTGATGAAATGTGTTAATTTGTACATTACCAAAGAGGCTCAAACTCGCCTCCTTCTGCCTTTTCTTTCCTAATGTGCTCAATGACAAAATAATTGCTCTACCCGGTCTGGAGCTGAAAAACAACGGTGTTGGGGCTTGGGAATTTTGTGCCACATTAAATCTAAATTAGTGGGGAAATTATCTGGGTTAAATGTTTGTAGTACTCCTTGTGACTCTGAAATTCTACCTTAATCTTTGGCTCCCAATTGTTGAGCCCTTTCCAGCCTCCCTTGGTCTCGTTACCCTAAATCCACCCCAGCTCTGAGCTGTCCTGAGCACACAGTGCTGGGCAGAGTGAGGGTCCAGCATCTGGAATTCTGCTTCCCAGGCCTCAGGCACTCGAGGGACACAACAATACATGGAGGATGTGGTCAATGGAGAAATTAGTCTGCTAGGGACAAGTGGTTATGCAGTCTCTTCAGGGCTTTCTGAGATGCATGGAAGATGCTGATCCCACCAGAAACCGGGGATATAAATCAACAGGGGCTGTGAGCTCAAATCTTCCTTGTTTTGCAAAAATACAGTAGGATTCCTGCCATCGTGCTAGCTGGCTGGAGGAGAGCTGTCCTCAGGCCCAGGGGAAGAGCAGCAGGACAGCCCTGCCCTTCTGGGGGGGCTTGTCAGGTTGGGGAGAGGGGGGGTGGCATCTCTGGTGTTACTTTAGAAAATGTATTTACTTAAGGTGAAAATCAAATGTGTTCGTCTTGTGGCATTCCAATGCAGGAGTTGGGCTTCCAGCAGAGTGTTAATTAAAGCGTGTTGCACATCTGGGATTGGTGGTTTGGTTTTGGGAAGGCGTGTGGGAGCCAGGCCAGGGAGCTGTGCCTGCAGGAACGGTCCTGACCGGAGAGTGTCCGTGTTCCAGGGGGGCTGGGAGCAGTGCAGGCTGTGTGGGGTGTGGGGCTCATGTGAGGGATTGCTGGGTCCCTGTGAACCTCAGGAGGTTC
Source organism: Lepidothrix coronata (assembly GCF_001604755.1). Taxonomy (NCBI): domain Eukaryota; kingdom Metazoa; phylum Chordata; class Aves; order Passeriformes; family Pipridae; genus Lepidothrix; species Lepidothrix coronata. The sequence goes on along the minus strand of NW_016690517.1, from coordinate 304,043 downwards.
AGCAGCACCAAGTGTAAGGTCCTGGACATGGATCAGAGCGATCCCAAGCCCAGGAACAGGCTGGGTGGGAATGGACTCAGAGTAGTCCTGAGCAGAAGGACTTGGGGCTTCTCAAGAAGCTCAACATGCCCTGGCCTTGTGCTCTGGCAGCCCAGAAACCCCCCGTGCCCTGGGCTGATCCCCCAGCATAGGCAGAGGGGAGGGGGGGATTCTGCCCCTCTGCCCCTCAGGTGAGACCCCCCTGCAGAGCTGCTCCAGCCCTGGGGAACAGCACAGGGAGGACATGGAGCTGCTGGAGAGAGTCCAGAGGAGGCCACAGAGGTGCTCCGAGGGCTGGAGCCCCTCTACTCTGGATCCAGGCTGGGAGAGCTGGGAGTGTTCAGCCTGGAGAAGAGAAGGCTTCAGGGAGACCTGAGAGCCCCTTCCAGTGCCTGAAGGGGCTCCAGGAGAGCTGGAGAGGGACTTGGGACAAGGCCCATGGAGTGACAGGAAAGGGGGAATGACTAAGATGATGGGAGGGGAGGTTAAGATTAGAGATTAGGAAGAAATTCTTGGCTGTGAAGGTGGTGAGGCCCTGGCACAGGTTGCCCAGAGAAGCTGTGGCTTCCCATCCCTGGAAGTGTCCAAGGCCAGGCTGGATGGGGCTTGGAGCAATTTGGAATAGTGGAAGGTGTCCCTGCCCTTGGAAGGGGTGGGACTGAGTGAGCTTTAAGGTCCCTTCCAACCCAAACCATTCTGTGATTTTCAGGAGCACCAGCAAGGAGCCAGGTTTGGGCTGGAGTGTGGGTGCTGTTTCACACAGGGTTCCCTGTGTTCCCTGGCAGGCACTGACTGTCCTGCTGCCTGCCCTGAGTGGGACCTCACACTCCCGTCCTCGGGGTGATCTGTGGAGCTGATGGAGGTTTCCAGTGGATCAGCCCCCAGGAGCAGCTTGTGCAATTGCTGTGGGATCACCAAGCCCAGTGCAGAGGGAGGGCAGGAGGTTAAATGTGATACCTGCCTCCTTGCAGAGGGTGAGGTGCCATCTGAAGGAGCACTCATACCCTGACCTTCTGCTTGGGCATCCAGGGGAAAAGCTGCTTAACTGACTTAAGCTCCTAAAAGATTGTACAGCTACAACAAGGGCAGTTTCATGTCTGGCAGCGATGAGTTGGGTTGGACTCACAGCCATGAGCTGGTCTGAGGGTGTGTGCTACCTCTGGAAGAAGCCTCAGCACCTTCCTTTTGGTGGAACATGCAGTCACAGCTTCTCCAAACTCACAGAAATGGGGGTTTAAATCATGAGCTTAATAAAGCAACCCTAGTTTAACACTGTATTTAAAAATAGGTGGGTTTTGCAGATTGCAGTCCATGACTTCGGCCTCGCCTGCCATGGCTGAAGGTGTGAGTGGAGCTCTGGGGAAGGTACCTTTGAGGTGGCTGTAGCCTGGGCTACCTCTCTGCTTGCCTGAGTCTTCAGATAGGCTTTGCATCTTTTGCACAGTGCCACCCTGCTGGATGTCACACAGAGGTGACACAGAGCTCAGGCTGATGCTGTTGTGCCAGTGTTGGAGCTGGTGTTTGCAGTGACTTCCACACCTACGTGATGAAAGCAGGAGTGTCACTGGGGCATCACACTTGTTTGCAGACCCAGCAGGACAGTGGTGGCACAGATCTGCAGCAGCAAAGTGGGATTTGCTGTTTGAATGTGCAGCCTGTCTGCCTCAGAAATAGTTTCTCACTTGAGGGACAAGGGAGGACGTTTGTTTCTGCTGCAGGATGATCAGTGACTTTGGGGTGAAATTCTGGTGAGTGCTGGGCTTTGCAGAGGGGTTGCAGGTGTGAGGTTGTGACTCGTGAGGCACTGGATGCGTTATGATTGTCTTGTACCACATCTCCAGAGGGATTGTAACACACAGTAGCTCCTGTGTAATACTTGCCTTCTAAATATTAAAAAAAAATGCACCAGAACATTGCTATTTTGGCAAGGAAAACAGTACCACTAACTCAGTTTCAGTGGAAACTTAATTTTCCAAGCCATGCTTTCTGAGTCCGTCTGGTTATTACATTTATCTGTGAGATGCATTGGGAAATGTTGGAAAACTTGCCTCTAATTTGCAGTAGCCGTTTGTGGGAGGTGCTGCAGGCTTGTACCTCACCCTTGGGTCCTTGTCTGCCTGATAATTAATGATGTTTATCACTGTGGCTCCTGGAGCTCAGGAAAGCAGGGACTGGTGTCCCCGTTGCTCTCCTTCCTATCCCTCCTTGCAGGACTCCTTAAACATCTTCCCCTTGATGCTTTCTGTTGTCAGGAACCTGAAAGAATACACTTATTTTAAACTTCTTTCTGCTTCCATGGAGGACAGTTTTATAGGATGCAGACAGTGCTTGCTGGGATTTTTATGGCCTATAGTTTTCTCAGCAAATTTTGTTTTGTGCCCAAGTTGGCTCGACTGGGATGACCTTCTCTTGTTCATTAACTGTCTGTTGAAAAATATGCCTCTGATGGTAGTTAGAGAGCCTTGATTGGGGTTATTTTACGTGGTGCAGGGAGGTCTGATCCTTTCCTTCCCTCCTCATTATGAAGCAGCAGTGGCTGCTTAAGGCCTGGTTTATTTACCTAATAAACTGCCTCTTGTATCGTCTAGGAAATGCTCGCATTTTTCAGCCAAGAAATCCTAGTAACAGGCAAACAGAGGTCCAGCAGTCAGGTCTGGAGAAACAACAAAATGAAGGTCAGCTAATATTGCTGTTATTCTCTTTCCCGGTGGCCATGACAGCAGGGGTGGTTTATTTGAAGATCCCAGACTCGGAGTCATTGCTTGCATTGTTGGTCCCCCGAGCATGGGAGGCTGTGCCAACACTTGGGATATTAATGTATTCCACAGATCACTGAATGAAGAATTCCTCCACACTCCTTTCTTTAAAAAAAAAAAAAAAAAAAAAGAAATCCCCTTCTCTCCCCTTCCCCCTTCTCCCCACACTTTGTTTGCCTGTGGCTTTGTCTGTGGGGTGTTGCTGGGCATCTCTAATGAGCAGAGGAGGAATCGTGGCAGTGGGGCCGGGGCGGTGGGCACGGTCCCCTCGGCTGGCACTGCCGGAGCAGCCGGGACAAGGCACCAGGTGTGTGGCAGCTCACCGTGGCAGGGTTTGGGCATGCAGACATCCAAGGAGGAGGAAGAAAAAGGCTCATTTTGGACATGTAAAGCTCACTGATTTGCTTCCTCCAAGGAGAAAATCCTACTCCACCCCCCCTCCCATGCGGGACGCGATGCCTCAGTGCTTCTTTAGTATTCATCCCAGCTCCGTGGCCGCAGCCATCTCCCAGCCCACCCCCAGCAGCTGCTCAAAGGGACAACATTAAAGCAATTCCTGCTCCCGGTGACTTACTGCCAGGGAATAATCGGGTTCTGTTTGGGAGGAACATAGAGCAACTCGGCCCTGACGATGGAAAAAAGTCCAGGGGAGCGGGGGCTTGGTGGGACGGATCTGCCGAGACTTTCGCGGGGTTTAGTGGGAATAAAAGCTGGTTTCATGAAGAGACAATTATCTAATAATAATGCCAGGGATCAGGGAAAGGCATCTGAGCAGGTTTTTATATATGTTCTCATTCTATAGCAGGAATTGTACTTAGATATTTTTTAATACGTTCTTTGATCCCTCATGGAAATGTTAATGAGACGAAAACTGCTAAAGAACTCTCCAGACGCTGCCCCTGCTTTGGAGAAGGGTGGACTGAAACGCAGCCCCTCCGAGGGCTTCTGACACACAAGCAGCCCCTTTGTTTCCCCCTCTATATCCCAGAGACACATCTAAAATTGGAGGGAGGACGAGAGGAGGCTGAAGAGGCCGGGCTGAAGGCTCGGCGTTCCCCATTCACGCTATTGAGGCTGTGCCTGACGGGCAGTGCCCGCCGGCGTTTGAAGTCCAGACGGGAGGCACTCCCGGGCTGTAAGTGGGATGCTTTTAGGCCGGCTTTCACTTGGACTTAATTAAGAAACTCGCGGGCTTTGTGCTGAGAGGGCCCGTTAATGTGTGAAGCTCCGGCCCCCCATGAAGAGGGGCTGGGGCGGGAGGGACACGCACAAGGACACCCCTTTTGTGCCCTGTTGCCAAACTGCAGCCAGCGGGAGCTGGGCACTGCCAGAGGTCATCCCTTGTGCTGCCTCCCACCTCAGACAGCCCCCGAGCCAACCCACCCTCTGTGCTGCCTGCGAGGGGAAACAGGAGTAATTCCTGAGGGCGGGAAGGGTTTTGTCCATGCAGTCACTTCATCGGTCCCAAGGGAGGGTCAGAGGTTACCCCGAAAAAGGGCAAACACTGTTTCATACGTAGCTGGTGTCTAGGTGTGTATTTACACGGGATAGAGTATTAGCTTTGGGATTCCCCATCCCTGGAGGTGTTCAAAGGCAGGCTGGATGGGGCTTGGAGCAGCCTGGAGTAGTGGAAGGTGTCCCTGCTCATGACTGGGGGGATGAAACTGGGTGGTCTTTAAAGTGCCTCCCAACCCAAACCATTCTGATTCCATGGCCCAGATGAACAATGAGCTCTTGGAGGGATGGTGCGAGCAGCGGGTGATGCTCAGGGCCTTGGAAGTCACCTAAAAGAATCAAATCTACCCAAAATAACATGAAAGTTTTCAAGTGTGTGGTGTAAAAAAGGTACCCGTTCTTGCAGTCAGCAGCCTGTTTGCTCAGAGTGGTTACAAGTACATGCCACGGTAGCATTCGTTGTCTTCAGATGTCCTGATCATGATGATCAGGAGATTTGAGGTCCTTGTAGCTGACAGCCAGAGAAGGCTTCAGTCCTGGCACAGATGGGAGCAGTGAGCAGGCACGAGTCCAGTCAGGCTCTCCACACTGACACTCAGTCAGCTGCTAAGGTTCAAAAATGAGGACAAAAGTCTGCTCACCTGAGGCAGGACTGCTAAAATTAAGGGGGTTGTAGTCTTTGCAATTTTGGGGGGCTTAACAGGTGTCTAGAGAGGTATTTTTTCCTCTCCAGTTGGAAGGGTGTCTCCAGGTTGTGGTTAATTGGGGCTGGAGGCTCTGCAGCATCGCCTCCCAATTACATGGTGTGGCCTTTGGTCCCAGCCCAGTGGCCAAGAACTCTTGGAGAAGCAGCTGAAGGTGGCCTTTGGTGTCTGGAGAAGCCTCGTGTCCCTGGATCCACACTGAAACACTTGCTCTTCATCATGTTGCTCTGTTACTCTTTTGGGGATGCAAATTAATTCAGGGAGAAGCCTTGGTTCCCCTTTGGGATGGGAGAGGAAGATGGTGGAGCTGCCTGAGGAACTGAGCCCAGGCAGGAGTTTGTGATGGATGTTGAGCCTCAGGAACTTCTTACACACTTTGGAGAGCTGTGAGGGCTTGGCAGAGGGAGCTGGGGAGGGAGACCTGCCAGCTGGGATTTGGGGTGGATATAAGGCAGAGCAGAATGGGGGTAGCATTCACCTAACCCTGTAAACTTGTTTGAATTCCTCAGCTGAGGATTGGGGCTGTAACTGAGATGTTATATATGTCCTGTGAGGTGGTTCCCTATGTGTAGGTGATAACTGCTCCTCCTGCCCCTCCCTGTGCTCCAGAATGGGCAGGGGCACAGGGAATTTGCAGTTTATACTGGCATTTGCCCCCTAGCTGCTTATTTCTTGTTGCCTGTGAGAAAGTAGTTTATGCAACACAGTGTGTATTGTGAGGGTTAGATTTTTAACATATTCAAGGAATTTGGAAAGTATAAACTCTCCAGAAGCGAAGAAATTCCTGGCTTTAACACTTCTCACTGGGTTTGGTGATTTTATTTAGCACTGAGGTTTCCAGCTCCTGCAGGGCTGGGTGGTTTGATAAAGTCTTGGGGGATCCCAGCAGGCAATGTTTTGTGTCTAGCTCTAGAGCATTAGCAAGGTGACAGTGCTGCTAAAAAGTTTGGGAAAAGCACCTTAGTGGAGCCAAAGTGACTCACCCCTGCTAGAAAAGCAGCAAATGTTTTTCTGGTATTTAAATAAAATGCAAAAATACTCATTTCCCACCCTGATATTGAATTAAAGACTTAAAAGCAAGGGGGAAAAGCCCCATGTTTAGGCCTTCTAGAAAAACACCAGCAGTGCCAAATGATTCATACTGGGTATTTTACAGCATGCTTTTGGGGGCAACACAGCACCATAAACAGGAACATTCCCAATTTCCTGAGATGAGAGGATTGGATTTCTTCTTGTGAATTGTATATTCTGTTTGCAGACTTAGAGACACTTTATTTGGGACAGTGTGTTAGGACAAGAGACTCAAATCACTTGGGAGCTGCGTAAAGGTTTAAAGTTGATCTCCAGGATTTGTTAGACCTTCAGGTTTGGATGGGGGATGAGGTGGAGAAGTGGATCTTCAGACCTGACATTACACCTCTGCTGAAATGAGAATTCTTTAATTCCTGCACATCATTCCCACTGTTGCTGCTTCTGCTTTACTGGTTACTGTGGTAATAATGACATGAGTAGTATTTCCTTGGACACGTGGCTACTTTGCCATGTCCTCTGTGCCACTTCCTACATCATTAAGTGTTTTATGCTCGTTTACCATCACCTTTGGTATTTTGAAGGTGCTGATTGCTCTGGTAGCTGGATGCAGTTGTGCCAAAAGCAGAATAAGCTCAGTTCTCCCCCCCTTCAAACATTCACAGCATATTTGTGTGTGAATATTAGTGGTTAACGGTCTATGAGAGGAACTTCCTTGGAAAGGAGTATCTTGAGTTTCGATCAGCCAGCCTTGCCCAGTGATGAAAGGCTGTTCCTGTGCTGTGATCCTCCTCTGGGACCTCTCTGCCACTGGATTTGCTCCAGCCCGGAGGATCCACCGAGCTGCTGGGAAGCTGCAGTGGTGTCCCTGCAGGAGGAGAGTCAGGCTTTAGGTCTTTAGATTCTGCTTGAAATATGTTGGTGAATTTGGAAGCTTGTTGTGTTCTGTGCTGTGTAAGCCCTGCTGAGATAAGGGAGGTTGGAACACTGGGTGGTGAGGCCCTGGCACAGGTTGCCCAGAGAAGCTGTGGCTGCCCCATCCCTGGAAGTGTCCAAGGCCAGGCTGGATGGGCTTGGAGCAACCTGGGCTGGTGGAAGGTGTCCCTGCCCATGGCAGGGGGTGGGATGAGATGTTCTTTAGGAACCTTCAAACCCAACCATTGTAAGATTCCATGATTTTATGACGCCCAGGCTTGCTCCTGTTGTGAACATCCATGCTGCATTTTGGCTGTCAAGGGAACACCAGAGATCATCTTCCAAGGAAGGAAGAGCAGGTCTGATTTTCCTTTGCTGCTGTGTAAATCAAGGTCAAGGGGTGCTGATGGCTTTTTGCCGGCCATCTTTTGTCCTGCTAATTCAGGCAATAAGTCTGTGGTTAAGTCATCAGAAGGCTTGGAATTGGGTATATTTAGGTGTTAAATGGCTTAATAAGCTGAGCTGGCTGCAGCCTGAGTGCTGTGGGGGTGCCCAGAAGGGAAGGGGGTGTCCATAGGTGGCATTCAGGTATTTTTATGGGTTATGACTGAACAAGTTTTACAACGTTCAAGCTCCAGTCGTCTGCTCCCTTGCTTAATTTGGCAAAGGTCGCAGGAGAGCCGAGCGTGAGGTAAGGGCTGGTTTTGGCTCCGTTCTGCTCAGTGACTGGCTTTAGTGTGGGCCAGCTCACCTGAGACACTGAGTTGGCTCCATGACTCTGAGATAGCGGGGAGGACCCCGCCTCCTTTTAAAGCCTTCATTCAGCATTTATCTGAAAATGGGGATCAGGAGGGCAGGAAATGTGTTATTTCTAGGCAGGCTTCCCATCTTTGTGGACTCATGTGGCTGGTTCTGCCTTCCCTGTAGGGTTTGTGCTCTTTTGCCAAGGTTTTTGGAAGGTGAGTGCTAAAAAAGTCCTCCTGGCCCTAAGGAAGGAACTGGGATTGGAGTGATCTCTGTGAGGAATTGCTGCCAGGACAGCGCTGTCTCTGTCCTGCACTTATTGACCTGTCTTGGTAGCCCCTTAAGGTAGGTCCTTTGTGAAACAGGGAGTGTTGTTGTCCCCATCTGAGTGCTGTGGCTTGGCTGTGTCCAGGTCCCTGTGCCTGCCTGGACTGTTGTCACTGTCACCCTGCTCTGGGGGCATCTCAGAGCAGCCTTGACTGTGAGGTGTGAGAGCAACTGGAGTGAAGCTGCTGAATTTCAGGATCCAGAATTTGTCACACTTTGCTCCCATGAGCTCTGAATTGGCTCTCAGTGCCCTGCAAGGGAAGTTACTTATCTGGTGGCTTGGTAAACCCAGCGTTTTTCATGGTGGTTCTCAAGTGCCCCCATCACCACTCTTGGGTCCTTACAGATCACAGAATGGCCTGGGTTGGAAGGGACCTTAAGGCTCATCTTGTCCCACCCCCTGCCATGGGCAGGGACACTTTCCACCAGCCCAGGT
>NW_016690517.1:264878-291828 GCF_001604755.1 Lepidothrix coronata | reverse complement strand
ACAAACCAGAACCTCACAGGACTGGCTGATCCATGACATGCACAAACCAGAACCTCACAGGACTGGCTGATCCATGACATCCCAAACCCAGGACAGCCGGGAGCAGAGCAGGATCTGGTGCCTGGCTCCGGCAAACTCCCTCTCGGTATCGCTCCCAGCCTTGGAGCAGGGACCTGGGGAAGCCCAGGCGTGGAGCCTGATTCCGGCACGCTGCTGAATTCCCAAAGGACACCCAGGAACTCCTCTGCTCTTTCTCCCCCCCCTCCTTTGGGCAGGGTTGTGCTCCCGTGCCGGGCATTGTGGAGGGCTGTGTGCCCTGAGCGGGGAACAGCGCAGAGCGCTGCCTTTATCCTGTCAGCCGAGTGACTGCGACTTTCTTAATTGTGGATTCTTTTAGTTAATTGGGAATGTTTGGAAACGCCTTGCACCTCAGCAGGGTTCAGTCCTGCGGGGTGCCAAGTGCTTTGTTCCTCCTCCAGCAAAGCACTTCAGCGTGTCTTTAAGAACACTTTGCAGGCTGAAATAAGCTCATTGATTTCAGGGCACTGAAGGATTGAGCCAATACCAAATTTCTTCCAATGATCCCGACTCAAATAGTAACATCCAGGAAAGTGTTCCTTGAATGTTAATGCTACCTTAAATAGCCACAGCTCAGGCTCCACAACTTGAACCGGCCAGAGAAACAGAACAAAGACTGAAACAGCCTGTTTGGGGGGGGTTCCTCTAGGGAATAGAGGAAAATTCATGGTTAAAGGTGATTTTTCTCCCTTTTCCCCCTTCTATTTCCTTCCAGTTCTGTAGTGGCAGAGGTTCACTGTAACTGGTCATCTTCAGTGGGCTTTTAATGAATTAGGAGTAAACTGAAAGAGTTTGGAAAAGTATAGAATAAGCAAATACTCCAGAGAGACTTTTAGTGGCAACATGATTAATAAGGGACACTCCTGGTAATACTATCAAAACAGAGCTATTGCAAAAGCATCTGGAGTGTCCTGTGTTCGGGAAGGAGCAGGATTCAGACAAATGATCCAGGGAGATTTATGTGCCTCTTTGCTGTGAGGGTTTCTTCTCCCTCTGGAAGTGTGAGAGGAACAAGCTCTGTAGATTCAAGCGTGGGATTTGACTTCAGGAAAAAAAAAATATTTAGTAAATCAGGCAACTTCTTTTGGCTCCCAAGTATTTTTATCCTGGTTGTTTGTTTGATAACAGGCTCCATTCCTTACACAGACCTTTTTTCCTTAACTTCATATCCTTTTTTCTCTGTGACAACCCCCACACATATCTAGGAATAACTTAAGGAGCTGAAAAAGGGAAATGTTCTCCAAGAGGAGAATATGATGCAAAATATAGAATCACAGAATGATTTGGGTTGGAAGGGACCTTAAAGCTCATCTCACCCCACCCCCCTGCCATGGGCAGGGACACCTTCCACTATCCCAGGTTGCTCCAAGCCCCGTCCAACCTGGCCTTGGACACTTCCAGGGATGGGGCAGCCGCAGCTTCTCTGGGTAAGCAAGAAGATGGATTTTCCAAAACATCCTGCCTTCTGCAGGTTCTCCCAGTGCTTTCCTGGGTTTTGCTGTGATGGGCAGAAGTCCCCTCTGGTGGGTCAGGGTGTGGAGCTGGTGCCGGTGTCACCTGCTCGGCCCTGCTCGTGTCACCCAGGCTGGTTGTTCCCCAACACTTTGTTCTCAGAGCAATTATTTCTTTATTTCCTTTGAAGACATTTACTGTGCAGCTGCTGTGGCAGCTTGTAGCTGTCATGTGGGGAGGCAAAAGCAGAGACCTGGAGTTAAAAACTTATAAACTTCTCAGGTTTTAGGAAGGTTCTGAGATGAAATGATACTGTGGTTTTTCCCTCCTCCTTTCTCTCTTTTAAACACAAAATGAGAGGGGACCTCTTGTACTGCACATGCATAAATTGTACAGGTTTGGCTCTGCTCAAGTCGGAAATTAGGAAATAAAAGAAAATCAAATAGCCATCCTGACACATGAGACAATGCAGTCGTCCAAAACCAAAATAGTTTTGTGTAGTACACCAGCATATAGGAGTCAGAGATCTGTGTGTGGGCTTTGAGAGATGCCTTGCCTTCTTTTTTGGAGAAGAAACTTCTGTTAACATCTAAATGATGTCAAGAATTCAGCAAGGATTGAATTCCCTACTTCATCGGCATGAAATTTTCTCATTGCTACTGAACTCTTGTTATTTTATCAGCCTCCTGCTCTTCAGACTCCATTTTCCAAAAACTTTTAAAGTGATTATGCAAGTCAAACCTAATTTCTTATCACAGTTCTTGTATTTATTGGCTCGGTTGTTTGCGAGGGATTGTTTCACCCACCCTGTTTCCCTTGGCATTTTTAGGAGGTTCTTATAGTTGTTAGCAGCTGTAAATGGTATTAATAAGGAGTATTTGGTTGCTGGTTTCTGCAGTTTTGTGTGCTGATTAGGCTGCATTGCCAAAGGTTGAGCAAGTTTCTAAAAGAAGAATTGTTCTTTGAATTGTGAAAACACAGTTCTCGACAAAATAACAGCTGTGTCTGTGGCAAGAATTTTACGTGCAGGCTGATACACCTCTGCAGAAACTGGGGTGAAACACACAGTTTGTCCAAGGTGGTGTTGACTTTAAAGGCAATGGAGTTGCACCTAAAAGTTTCAAGAGGCAGATGGGAAGATGCCAAGGTTTTTCTCCTTTCCTCAGTGTTGTGTTTTGAGGTGAGAAGCACTTGCCCACTTCAGTGGTACCTTTTTGGGTTGTCCATGCTGTGCTTCCCAAAGCAGTATTGGGGGTTAGTAAATACCTTTCTCAGAGTAGCACAGCCTGTTTGTGACAGTGAGCACATCTCCTGAATTGGTTTCATCCAGGAGAATCCAGAGTGTGTGCTCCCTGAACAGTTCTGAGTCCTTAAAGGTTTTCAAGGATCGAGTTGGCAAAGCCTTGAGCAACCTGGTCTCAGTGTGGTCTTAGAATCATAAAATATCTCAAGTTGGGAGGGAGCCATAAGGACCATCGAGCCCAGCTCCCTGAGCTGACCTTCCTTGGAGCAGTGAGTTGCACAGGAACCTGCCGTGATCCCTTTCCACACGATGGTTTTATGATTGATGACTCCATTGTCTTCCTTCAGAGCATGTCCTTGTTGTGGTCACCAGACCTTGGAGTTGGAGTACTAGATTCACCCAGATCAAATTCATGGAATGAGTCAGCTAAAAAGAAGTGCAGTTTCCTTCTGCACACTGTCTGTTTGAGACCAGCTGCAGGTGGGGAAGGAGAGGGCTCAGTGAGGTGGGATTTACCCAAGAAAGGGAAGCTGATGCCGAGCAAAGCCTGTTGCTGCCTGTATCCCATGGAGCAGGGAGTTCACGAGCAGGAGGCAGGTGATGAGACTGTCCAGCCACAACAGCCAAAGTCAGCTTCACTTCCCTCTGGGACTTCAAAAGGAGGGAAATAACCATGTCCCACCTGTATTAGGCTTGTGTTCAGGTGAGCACTACAGTTTATGTTTCATCCTGTACGTGGGGCAGCCTGTGGCTCCTGAGCTACATGGAGTGTGTGGAGGGACTCGAGGGCTGGAAGAGAGTTTGATGTGACCAGCAGATTTGCTCAGTGAGGTCAGATTTCCCAGCAGAGTCCCTTAATGTGGGAAGAAGGAATTGTGCCGGGGCTGACAACACTGGGTTGGCTCAGGAGCCACGTGGTCACCTCGTCCAGCTGAACTTCTAAACAGACACACCAGTCCTGGGGAAACTCTCCTCCTCATCCGTTGCTGGGGCTCTGAGTTACTCCCTTCTAGCTCTTGGCTACATGAAGACTTTGATGTTGAAGGCTGAGGAGGGCTGGCTGCACCCTGGTCTTGGTTCTTGAACGCGGTTGCTCAACCGCTGTTACTGGAGCAGCTCCTTGACTCAGCCAGGACATTAATCCTGGCTCGTGCAGTAGCCTCCTCATGGTGTACCTGGAATTACCTCTTCGAGCTGTTCTCCAAGGTCTGCAGCAGATGGAGAGAGACATAATGAGTGGAGCAATGGGGAGAACAGTTCAGACTTCGGGCCCGTGCAGACTGGAAAAACAAAAGGAGTATTAGATGTGTGTAAGCAGTTCAGACGTGGTATGTCATTAATCTTCATCTGTGGTTTTTAAAATCAGCAACAGCCAGAGTATCCCAGATTTGAAGCCCGTGTTTGTTCAAACGTAGTGGATGTGCAGACAATTTTTTCTGAATTTCACCCCACCGAGGTGGGTTTATGTCAAGTGGATTGACTGGAGCAGCACTGCATAGTGTGGCTCTAACCATCACAACAGCCCTGGTTTACAGGGTCAGCCCAGGGGTTTCATGTTTAAAGTTGTCAGTCATTTAATTCTTGACTGTTTTGTAACCATTCTTAATTTCTAAAAGGGAAAAAAAAATCAGTGCTGCTTTTGAGCTGAAGTTTCTCATACTTAAGTCTGTGTAAAGATGATTTATGGTGCTAGTAGGGGCTCCACTGGAAATGCAAGATCTGTTATGAAGTGGATTGAACAGCCCATGCTGAAATGTTTATTGCTGTCTTCAAAATAGAATACATCAGGGTTGATGGTGCCTGTCCAGGAAAGAGAGAGAGTGGAGTGGGGCTAGTGGGGTATTTTTAGTATTCCAATAAAAGACAAGGCTTTTAAAGGAAATCACTTATTGCCATTTTGCAATCAAGAATGCAGGAGTGTTCCAGGGACTGCAAGAAATATGCGTCAAGAATGTCGGAGCCATAAGGAACTAATCATTAAATATTCTCCCGTTTCCACCCCCGTCCTTGGGCTGAGGAAGCCATTTAGGAGCTTTGCAATTTGTATGTAAATCTCAACCCTCCTGACCACTCGGTCAAGCATCCAAGGGACTTAGGAGCCAGCAGCCCATTTTCGAAAGTTCCTACAATTCCTGTGCAAGCAGGGCACTTTTTAAAATAGGAGACACATGGACCAAACTTCAAGAACACTTAATCTGACCTTAAATGACTTGATATGAACACTATGTGATCCTTTTTCTGCTGTAACCTTTTCTCCTTGATCAGTGCCTTGCTGGTGAAGCTCTTGTGACTTCAGATACATCAGTAGAACTGTGGTTTTGTTGTTGCAGCTCGTTCCACTCATTTGACTGAGCTGTGATTATTTTAAGGTGGTTTTTTTTTTCACATGTAACTTTAGTTGATGCTTTAAACATTTTGGAAGCATTTTGGCACTGTAATATATCCATCTAACTAGGGAGGGAGCAGTCCCAGCATTTGTTTGAGTGAAAAAACAAAGGATAATACTTTCTCGAGTGATTTAATAGCCTAATGGGACAATTTAGTGATGCATCTAAGCAGAGCTGGTGGCTGCCTGCTCCCTCTCCCCATGTTCCCACCTTTTTCCTTGTGCTGGCACTGGTGTCCTGGTGAGGCAGTTCAGGGAGCTATAATGGTAGAAAACTGACCCTACCAAAAACAAAGGCCGGGGTGTTGGGCTGATGGCAGATGGACGTGGGCAGATGTCCCCTTCTGCACCAGGCCAGCAGAGCTGGCCTTTCATTTCACTATTTATTTTTCCCCATTTGTTTTTACTGGAGAAAGTCGTGGAGGAGCACCAGTTCCCTGCTGAGATCATCTGTCACGGCTTCTGCCTCGTCCCAGCTTGCTGCAGGTACTGGTGCCGGGGTGACCCTTTCTTTCAGGAAAACCCTTTTGAGTTTGCCAGCTGGGCTGAGCTGCTGCAGGGGCTGGGGAGAGGAGCTGAGCTGGAGAAGATCCATGGGTGCAGGGATTGAGGAGGAACACCAGCCACCAGGGCACTGCCCCGTCCCTGGGATTTAACTCACCTTGGCCCCAGGTGGGTGTCTCTCCTTGCAGCCAGGGCTGGTAAATCCCCAGTGATGTCTCTTCAGTGACCTGTGGTTCGTGCTGCTGAAGGACCATCTGATGGTTCTAACTTGGATTTTCTTAGGTTATTTTCTTCTTGCCAGCAGAGCTTCCCCTGGCTGTCCTTCACGCCCTGAGCTCTCCCCACCACACTTCATGAAGCTGTGGTCTTTGCCAAACACTTCTGCTCCTCATTCCTTGTGGCATGGGGGGGGTATGTGCTGGGGAGCCTGGGGATGAGGATGTCCCACTTTAACCTGTGTTTTCTCACCCTTCCCTGCTGCTTTTCACTGAGCTTATTCCAGAACAAAAGGGTTCAGGGGACACCTGTGGCTTGATTGGGTTCCCTTCGGTGAACCTGAGCTGAAAGAAGGGATTTGTAGATCCTCTGTGATCTTGTTTGAGCTGGTTTGTGTCTTTTCTCCTGGGAAACCTTTAGTGCACATTGAGGTTTGTGAAACTTCCACAAGTCCCATTCCAAGTTGTAGCACAGTTGCTCAGAAGTGCAGCACATTGCTTGACTGATCCTGTTTCTTGGCATCCCTTATGCAAAGGAAAGGATGCTCGAGAGTTTGGAGAAGGGAAAATTGGAAAGTGTGTGTGCTTATTTAATTAAAAACAAAACAAAAAAAAAAGGAAAAAAAATAAGCCACATGCAAAAAAATCCAGTAACCACGTCTGCCGATGACCTTTGGGGTTGGAAACAGTTTGATAATAGTGTGGGGACAAGCAAGGAAAGTCTGTGAAGTCACTCTAGAAGAACAAAAGGAAAAACCATGAGAATGTTTCCAGTTTGGGGCTTGCTGGGAGCTGGGTGATCTGCACAGCTCCGGATCTGCTGCCCCAGCTCAGCCCTCAGAACAGGACAGCAGGCAGAGATGGGTTGGGATTGCCAGTTTTGGGCTGATGTTGGGGTTTTTGGGGTGAGGAGTCCCTTGGGTAAGCTGTTGCCTCTTACACCTGCTCTTTGTGCCGTGGTGTGTCCAGGAAATTATTAAGTGTCTTTGCAGAAAGGTGTCGTTCAGGCGTGTGTGTAAGTGGCTTTAAAGTTGGTTCAGTAATTCAGCCTCAGAGGTACATGAACCATTTCTCCGGCATTGTCCTCTCTGAACTACCTTCTGCTATTTAAAGGAGATACAAATTTAGCTCAAAGTGTTCCCTTTCCCACAGACTCCTCTGAAAGTTAGAATTTGTGACAGTTTAGTTCTTGCTGTGCTCTTGCCTTGTCTTCAGATCCAAACAAATGTCTTGCCTGTCTCTGAGCTTCACTTCTGGTGGCTCAGAAGGTAGAATTATTTATATTTCTAAATTTCCATAGGAAATCTTTCTGCCTTTGAACTGCCCTTCCTCTCATCTGGTTCTCAGGGCAGTGCAAGAGATTAGGGAATTGTTTAATAGATATACAGGCAAATGTGTGTTTGTGGGGCACCTTATGCCTTCCAACCACAGCCAGAGGCAGGAGATGACCTTCCCACAGAGCAGCTGAGCATCAGAGATGGTGACACGTGGTTGAGGGCTGTGACCAAATCCCTGTGAGCTGTTGGTGAGGTTGGGTTTATGTGTCGCTTTCTGAAGGAATATGGGATTTCTGGGCAGTTGTGCTTGGAAGCAGTTCAATGCACTGTCTGGCATGCGTTTGTGATTTGAAAAAATAGATTAAAAAAGAAGCAAATTGAAGTATAACAATAATGGATTAAGAGAAACACTTATCTCACTTCCCTTCCTTCAGCCGGGCTGCACATGTGGTTTGAGACCCAAAGTTTGGGATTATTCGATTGCTGAAGTAATAAATGTTTTGGATGCAAACTCACTCCACGCTGCTTCTGGGGCCGAATCTGACTTTTGTTTTCTGATAGTGGTGGTTTTCATCTCTCTGTGATTTAGCCACACTTTGTTTGCCAACAGGCCCCGCTGTCAGGGATCTGGGGTGTCTCCATGCCATGATCAAAAAAGGCTCATCTGTGTGCCCCAGAGGGAGTCGTATCTCCAACCTGATATGACAAAACCCCACAAAAATGCAATTTTTAATGTGTGAAATAATGTTGACTGAGGAGTTAATGTGTATAAACAAAGTCTGTACCTTTCCCTCAGATAAATCGTTTCCTCAGGTTAATCTGGCATCGCATGAACAGCTCCAAATGTGGAATAACTCATAGACTAGGAGTTTTTTCATCCTACATAGGAATGACCTGGGTTTTTCTTTCTTCCAAATAAGGAATTAATAATGCAATAGTTGTTGTTTCCAACGAGCTCAGCTTTTTTGAGAAGCCTCTTTTTCCCCCCCCCCCCTCCTCTAGACCCAATGAAACACATGAACATTTGGAGCCTTTAATAACTGTTCGCAGAGCCTGCTCTTGATTTCTTTGAGAACTGCCAATGATTTTGATGTCAGGGTTGAGAGGTACAATTGTAGTGTTAAATTTCTCAAGTCAGACCAGTTGAAAAGGAAGGTCAAAAGCAATAAGGCCCAGGTTCCTCTGGGCGGGCGGGGGCGCCGGATAATGTGCGATCCCAGCGTTTTACCCGGACCTGTCGCCCAAGAAAACGTTTGGCTGTCACAGAACTAATAAAGAACAAGCCTCCAGAGAGATGGTTTCAATGATGCAGGTGTAGGAATTGGGGGGGGGGGATGTATTTACATACAAGCCAGCTTAATAGCGTGGGATTTGTGCTAAAGTGGTTCTTAATGCAACACAAATTGAATACCCGGCTCGCTCGGAACGAGGAGAACGTTAGAAGGAAAGAGATTTTTTTATAGCTTTTGGGGGAGAAAGTGTTTGGCTCTTTTCTAGGGAACGTAAAGGACAGCAAGATGGATTTCTTGGGGCGCTTGCCATGTGAAACTAGTGCTTTAGGTATGTGTGGTGGGTTCGGAGCCAGCGGCCGAGCTGGTTCTCCGCTGCCTCGAAAATCAGGGTTGTGAGCACATTTGGGCAGGGTTTCTGCCATATATCTGGCAACACAGACTTAAAATTAACTTACTGAAAAAGCAGATAAAATTTGAGTTTTTTAAAAACTGTGATATTAAATACAAGTGCTCAAGGAAAGCAGCCGTGACTCTACAGCCCCTTGTTGAAGCTCCCATCCTTCCCCTGCTTCTCTCCTACCCTATAAAACAACTATTATGTGTTTATAAGTTAGTGCTCTGTGTCACTTATAAAAGAAGACTTGTTCATAAACTTCTGGGTAGACAGTTCTGTGGGAATATAACTTACTTGGCATAAACCAAGCTGCTTTTTCCAGATAATGTAATGCTATACCAGACTCTTTAAAGTCATAGCATGCTATTTATTATTATTTTATAATCTATAAAAGACACCAGTGCTGAACCTTTAGGGTTATTGAGAATAACACTATGCTCAAATCAGCAGAAAAGCTCAGGAAAACCCCAAGGACAACTCCTGTTCCCAAAAATATTCACCAGCAAGGTGCTGGGGGTGCTCAGGGCTTGTTGCAGGGCTGCTTTCCCTGTGTCTCCTCTCTGCAAACACCAAGAGCCAGGGGATGGCCCAAAGAGACATCCCATTTTTGGGGTGGGATTTGCCAGCTGCAAGTTAGGTGGTGTTGGAATGGACTTGGATGTAACCTTTCAGCTTCTGAAGTCAGGGCAGAGGACTTGGCCACACACACACATGCACAGGCCTTGGACTCTTTTTTTTTTTAATGGGCTGAAATCAATGTTTACTTCAATGCCCAGGAACCAGCCAACGTGTGGCTCTATTTGCTTTCTGAATACCCTCAATATTCAGCAAGAGCACCAAGCCCACAGGTCCATACAGCTCACCTTCCTGAGGCTCCAGGTTTCCAGCGGAGGTGGATTTGGGGATGGCAGATGGGGATCACATTGGTCACGTCTGTGGCCAAAAAAGAGTTGGTGCTCCCTGTTGGGAGGGGCTGCCCTGCTGCCCCAGCAATCTGCTTCCAGGCTGGGAGAGAAGCCGTGGCTGTGCCCCCTGTGGAGAGGAGACATCACCCCTCAGCATATGCTCGATTTACTTCCCCTATTTATAAAGACCATCCCAGGCTCTGTGCACTAATTACAGCAGCAGGGACTGGAAGAGATTTCCTTGCTCATGGAGTCCAGACCTCAGCTCTCACAGACAGACTCCCTCTGCACTTGCTTCCAGAGACCCTCCCAATGTGCTTTGGAAGCATTTGGGATGTTCTCCCCAGTGACTGGGTATTTCCAGGGGCAGCCCAAGGCGGGCTGGTGTTCAGAGCAGTGGTGAGCACCTTGCTGTGATATCTTGTGCCATTACTGACAGGTTTGGGGTTGAACAGAGCAGTAGGGTGGACCTGGTTTTACACTGGAAGATGCCTCCAAGGCAGAGGGACAGATCAGTGCTGCCACTGGAGACGTGTGGAGGCCTGGGGGCATCTCCCTGCTCCCTTCACATCCCTGCCTGAGCTGGGTGGCAGCACTGGTTGGTGGTGACCAAGCAGTCATGGAGCATGTTGGTGATGGGATGCTGAGCAGCCACATGGAGCACATGAGGCATCCACTCCTTGTGCCAGGACTGGTGGGGGGACTGAAGGAGAAGAGCTGAAGTGTTGCTGACATTGGTAGTGGCCTTAAACAAGGATCTCCTCAATCCCTGGAATACACCTTGCTGGTGTGTGTTTATAAAAATGAAACCAGGATCTCATTTCAGGAGCAGGGAGATGCCAAGGGGAGGAGGAAGGTGCAATGTCTCCTCTGCAGGGGCTGCCCAGGGTGATGTGATGTTGGACACCTTGTAGAATGCCCTGGCTGATAACACATTAAATCTCAGTGGCCACAGAGTGACTGTGGTGGTAAATCAATAGTCTGATAGAAGGAGACCAGAAATCTTTTGACACTTATTCAAGAGGGACTTGTCAAAACACGATGGGTTTATGACCAAGTTCCTGCCTGCCTGTTCAAAGGCACTTGAGCCCCTGCCAGATCCTGAACGTGCTCGAATTCCCAGGAGTTCCGTTCAGCACAATAAGGGGATATTTCACAGTAAGTATTGCCCTGTCAGAACACTGGCACGAGCACCCACCCAGCTGACAAGCAACAGTTGGGCTGCTCCGTGTGGGTGCTGCGAGTCTCGGCCCTCCATCAGCAGCTCTGCTTGTGAGCAAACATCCCTGCTGGGCTCCCACCTTCCTCAGCTTAGGAATTAAAGAGGCTCTAAGGAGAGCTGTGGATCGCTGAGCCTCAGCCCCTCCATCCCAGCAGTCAGCAGGAGGAACAGGAAAGTCTCTCTGATTAATCACAAACACAAAAGCTGCTGCTGGCTGACGGGAGGGATCCGCTCTTCCCCGAGGAAACCACTTCATCAGAGTTGCTTGTGATTCACAACAGTTATTGCAGGCAAATAGGCTTGTTTGGGACATGCCACCCTGTGCTTCCATGAGCTTACAAACCAGAAATGTTTGTTAACTCTCTGTGCTCTCACAACTCTGCAGCACACACGAGATTTCGGCAGCAACACGTGTGCTGTGCTTGTAGTGCGGGCTCCATCCCAGAGGACAGGGATGCTCCCCAGGGCAGGGAGCAAGGGCAGGGATGTTCCCCAGGGCAGGGATGTTCCCCAGGGCAGGGAGCAAGGGCAGGGATGCTCTGCTCCCCAGGGCAGGGATGTTCCCCAGGGCAGGGATGTGCTGTGTCCAGTTGTACAGGGTGCTCAGGTGTGGCTCCGAGCCACGTCTGGGATCTCTGTGATGGGAAAACAGCAAAGGCTGGGATAAAGAAAGGGAAATAAAAGAATTTATTGGACTTGTCATCTATGTGACTGGTGTCTGTCATCGCTGGGGATGGCAGTGCTCCAGGGAGCAGAGTCTAAGTGGGGTGTAAGTAAGAAACAACCTAATGAGAACTTACACCCTGGAATAGGGCCCAACCAGGCAGGGGTGGCTACTGCCAGGCTGAGTAGGCACAAGGGAACAAGGGTTCTCAGCCAGCCTGTATTGACATGATCATTAACCCCCTGGACACTGAGGTGTAACTGGGGGTGCAGATTCCTCTCCTGGATGCCCAAACCCCTTCAGGTGGATTTGGACCTGGAGGAATTGTTTACATTTCTATGTGAAGCTCAGATTGGAAGGTTGTTTGTATAGGAGTAAATCAGGAACCCCAAACCAGTGACCCTCAGAGCTGATAAATCCTGGGGAGAGGGAACAGCCTGGGGACTTGGGTTGCCCCAGGTGACCCTGGGAAGATGGGGTGTGGTGTGAACCCCAGATCCTCTGCTCTCAGGGCTGGACAGAGCAGGAGAGACAGACTAAAGAGAGATCTTAACCTAGAGATTAATTACATGTATTTTAACCTTTTTTTTCCATCTTACATCTGAAAATTTGATCTTCACTGTTTCTGGAAAAGGTTTGGTGGGGTTTGAAGTATCAACCTCCCCTGAGCCCAGGGACTGGGGGTTGGGACTGGGGGGATGAGCAGAGGTGTAGCTGCTCTCAGCAGCAGCAGTAACCCCTGGCAGAGCAACAGGGCTGGTGCTCCCAGGAACGGTGGGGAGATCCCCATCCTGCCATCCTGCCATGCCCTGGAACTCAGTGTAAGCTGGGAACATGCTCTCTGCATTTCTTCTCTGCTCCTCCGAGCTGGATCAGCAGCTGGAACAGCAGCTGGAACACTGAGCCTTTAGCACAGGGAGCTTGGAGTGGCATTTTCTCCAGCCTGCCTTCGTTATTTGCTCTGTAATTGCTCATAGATTTCTGCTTTCGCTTCTCACCTTTCCCTGAGAGATGCAGTTTGGATTTGTATTCCTGTCACTTCTGTGCAAGAATCTTTTCTTTGTTCTTGTCCAGCTCCTGTTGACTCTGTTAGTGACTTTGATTCCTGAACTTCTCTTTGAGGGCTTCTTGTCAAGGGGAATATTTATAATTTAAAGGACTTGAGCAGAAAAAAAAAAAAAAAGGCAAAGCAGGCAGGGAATCCAGAATGCAGAATTCCTGTCAGATCCTATCCATAGCTTTTGTCAGGAAAGCATGTGAAACACCCAGGTTTAAAACCTTCAGATCCTTTTAATCTGCTATTCTTTGGTACAAGGGGGGAGAAAAATGTGTGTAACATCTGGTCTCTGTTATGCAAGAGGTGCTTTGAAATTTGTGTGCTATTGGCAATTCATGCTGTCCTGTTCTCTGTGTGTGAATCCCTTGGATCAGATCCCTGGTCACTGATGGGGGGGCACCAACACAGGCTGGCTCTGCTGCTCACATGGGATAAGGACTTGACCACTGCTTTTTGGCTCCAGGTTTTTAATACCAGTCTCTTTCCAGGAATGAAATCAGGATTATTTCATTTTGCTGTCCTGCTCTTACTGCCCTGAAGGTCTCCTGAAATGTCGGGTTCATTTGGCATTGCCCATTAGCAACACTTTATTAGTCCCCCACCTTCCCCTCTTCCTGCTGGGGAATAATTCAGGGTTTATGTGCAGTTTTTCTTGGGAGTTGTCAAAGAATAATTACACCCCATTAACTCCACTTTGTATCATTACTAATTCACACCTATAGAGTATTTTCCAAGCAACTGATCTCAGTTGTCTCTTAATTGCTCGAGTCCATAAACTCTGTTAGGCTGAAACTGTGCAAAGGATTTGCACCCTCTAAAACTTTTCCCTCCAGTGCAAAACATAACAGAGAATTGGAATGCGGTGGCTTTATCAGACCTTATTTCTTCCCCGTATAAGCAAATTATTTGCTTCTGGCTCTCTTGAAAACTGCAAAATGTATATTAAGGTGTATAAGACATGAGACCAGAAAGATAGTGAAAGGCTGAGAAAGTTGGGGCTGTTCAGTCTGGAGAAGAGAAGGCTCTGGGGAGACCTGAGAGCCCCTTCCAGTGCCTAAAGGGGCTCCAAGAGAGATGGAGAGGGACTGGGGACATGGGCCTGGAGGGACAGGACAAGGGGAATGGCTTTAAACTGAAGGAGGGTAGATTTAGATGAGATATAGGGAAGAAATCCTTCCCTGTGAGGGTGGGGAGGCCCTGGCACAGGTTACCCAGAGAAGCTGTGGCTGCCCCATCCCTGGAAGTGTCCAAGGCCAGGTTGGACGGGGCTTGGAGCCACCTGGGCTGGTGGAAGGTGTCCCTGCCCATGGCAGGGGAGTGTAACAAGATGATCTTTAAGGCTCCCCTTTCAACCAAAACCATTCTGTGATTCCATAGGTGGTGTTGCCAATAATCAGTTTAATAAACAGTTTCACCCAGGTGTCCTCTAAACAGAATCACCCAAACCATCCTTCCCACAGGGTGCAGCCACTGCTTCCTGTCCCTCACGAGCCAAAAAGCTTGTTCCCACTGCAGTGCCAGGTCCTGCCACATCCTAGGGCATCCCAGGTGGAGCACATGGAGTTGCTGCCTTCTCTGCCAACAGCTGTTCCTGCAAGGAAAAGGCTCAGTATCCAAGACCTGCTGGAGCCAGTGCAGGGAAGCGCAGCCCAAGCTCAGATAACAAATGGTTTCAACTGAGCATAAAAGAAAAAAAAATACTGTTGGTGGCAACTCTTATTTCCCTGGAAAAAAAAATCCTGGACCCCTGGCAGAGAAACAGTTTCTGCACAGAAAACATGACACTATTTACAAAAAGCAGTGTCTAATATCCTTTTCCAGCTTGGAAAGAGGGGTTTATTTTAATACATCCTTTTTTAATTGCCATGAGCTGGACTTGTAAATACTGTAAGTGGTTGAGTAATAGTCATGTGTGAGCAGACCAAAGGAAGGGACAGGTTTTCCGTTCCTGGAACCATTCCCACAGCTAGGACAGAGAGACAGCACGGAGCAGATACTAAACACAAATAAAAGCCTCTTAATTAAAAGATCATTTAAGCCCAGGGGACACCCCTGTGTGTGTGATGCCAGTGCCCAGCACAATGGTCCAGCCAGGCAAGGATTTTGTGTGTTGGGGGTGGTTTGGGAGGTGATGGGGGGACTGGAGGGATCCAGGCCATTCTCACTGAAACATTTCTTCCTTTCGTCTAAAAAAGGGGAGACAAAGGAAGGAGGTCCCCTAAGAAAGGGGGAGCAAAGGAGAAGGGAGGTAATTCTGCCCCTCTGCCCCCTCAGGTGAGACCTGGGGCTCAGCACAGCAAGGACATGGAGAGAGTCCAGAGGAGGCATCAGGATGATCAGAGGGATGGAGCAGCTCTGCTGGGAGGAAAGGCTGGGAGAGTTGGGATTTTCAGCCTGGAGAAGAGAAACTTCAGGGTGACCTAACTGTGGCCTTCCAGTACATGAAGGGAGCTATCAGGAAGGATGGAGAGAGACTGTTTCCAGGGGCTTCACACTGACAGAGAGTAGATTTAGATTGGATATTAGAAATTCTTGGCTCTGAAGGTGGGGAGGCCCTGGCACAGGTTGCCCAGAGAAGCTGTGGCTGCCCCATCCCTGGGAGTGTCCAAGGCCAGGTTGGACAGGGCTTGGAGCAACCTGGGCTGGTGGAAGGTGTCCCTGCCCATGGCAGGGGGTGGAATGAGATGGGCTTTAAGGTCCCTTCCAACCCAAACCCCTCTGTGATTGTATGAATTAGTTTCCTCTAGCGGGTTCCCACAGCCATGTCACCTTGTCACTGTCGTTCAGTTGTGAGGGAGAGAAAATCTGCTGTGCTGGGTTTTGGGATCAGTCTTTAAAACGATCCATAACTCATGTTTTTTAACACTGTCCTTCAGAGCAGCTGCTGTGCCTGAACTGAGAAGTAGTTGTGAAGTTTTGTAAGATCACATTCATTAAAGTTTGGTGGGTTTGGGGGCAGGATGGGGCACAGGGAGCCACAAGCTGCATCGTGGGGCAGAGAACTGTTGGACTCTCTCCAGTGCTGGATGATCCACATTTTCCCAAGTCAGGCACATGCCTGAAAGCCTGGTTTTTTTGTCTGCACAGAGGTTTTTCTGAAAGCAGGAGAAGTTTGTGTTGGAAACAATTTCCTGATGCAATTTGGATTTCCTTCCGAATAATCCTTTGCCCCAGTGGGATGGTACAGAGGGATTCTAGAAAAGCTTAACTGGCCTCACCATGAGTTAAACACATCCCTTAGTCTTTGCATGACAGATGTTCAGGTAGGAAAATACCCTGCAGGGACTGTTAGAAAATATTTGAAGGGTCAGGAGGAGAAAGACCCTCTCTGCCAACGTGGGGGTTGAGTCCACGTCTCTGTCCCTGTGGCTGGTGTGCAGAGAGCTGTGAGGGATGAGCAGAGGGAATCAATCTCAGCTGGGTGGAGGAGCAGGACTCAGAGGAAGAATTTAATTGCAGGAAACCATTTGTAAATGCTGAAGGCACAACCTTAACGTTGTTCCATCTCTTGCAGGAATGCTGGTGGTGATCGTGCTGCTGCTCATCGCCATCGTCGTGGTCGCTGTCTGGCCAATTAACTAACACAGATCCAGGGCTGGTGGGAGCAGCTGCTCCACACCGAGCACAAGGACTCCAGAGAACAGCCTGACTGTGTGCAGAGACCTTCTGTGTTGGAAATAACCTCAGCAGTACCAGACCGAAGCCGTGTCCGCCAGACATCCGCTCTCCTTCGGTGAGCAGCTGAGCAGAGCTGTGTGATTTGGAGGATTTCAACGAGAAAAGGGCTCTCCTCCCACCTTCCTCTGGCACTCAGGCAGCAGCAGCTGTACAGTGGATACATCTCTCCTGCATCTGTGTCTGAGGATGTGCTGGTGCCACCTGCCCACCTGCCACCACTTCTGCTGAGCTCAGTCGTCCCGAGGGCTTTAAAATACTGAAAATACAGGAGTGGTTTGGAGTGCAGCGACATTCCTCTGCTTCCTGATACCTTCCTTCAGAATGAAAATGCTTAACGTTTTTCAAGGAATAGTCCTGGGGAATGGCTGCACCTGGTTTCTCACAGGGTGGAATGTGAGAGCCCACAGAGCCCTTTGGGAGCAGCAGGACTCCTGGGGGCTGCACGGAATCGCTGGTGAGTCAGACCAGAGTTATTGGGGAGTTATTGATCTCCACAGAGAGAAATGTGAACAGCAGCAGGACTCACACCAGGCATGTGAGGGTGGAGAGCCTTGCCCTGGTGTCCTCCCCACAGGCTCTGCCAGGCTGACCACGGGAGATGTACCATCATTAACGTCCTGATCTCGGTGATCGAGCTCTGCCTCTTCCTTTATAACTTCTCACACCCTGTTAAAGCTGAGAGGAAGGATTACCCATCTCAAAACTAATGAAAAAGAAGTACTGAATGTTTGCTTCTGGCCAAGAAAATAATTATTTTGTTACACATGTCAGTTTGATTTCAGCATTAATAGAGCAAGCAATAAATACTGAATAAAAGCTGATCCATTTATTTACAGTTTATCTGTCTGGGGTTTTATTGTTTCCTGCCATCTCATGCTGTCCATGAATGATTTATCCAACACTTACATTTCCTAAGTGCTGATTTGCAGAAGGAAATAAGCAATTTCTGTCAGACTTGACGTTTATTGTGAAGGTCTGTGAGAGTTGCCAGCCCTGGGCTCGTCCTCACCTGCCCTGGTGGAGTGTCTTCCTTCACAGCTCTCAGCTGGCTCTTGGCACTCCTGTCCCTCTCCCTGCCTTCCACCCACACAGCTGGGGTGGGGGTGCTGCTCTGGGAGGAGGGAAGCCAGGGTGTCCTGGTGCTGTGTCCCCTGTTGAGGGACATCAAGTAATTTTGCTCTTCTGGGTTCAGTTTCCCCATCTTAGCTGGGGCTTGGGCAGAGGCCCCTTCATTAAGGGCTTGGTGCCCTGAGATGACCTTCAGCCATCTCCTTGCAGTGGGCAGGTGTTGGCTGGAGCTGAGGCTTTGACTCCATCACTCCAGGACCTGAGCTGGGAATGACAGAGGTGGCTGTGATGGGAGAAGATGGAGTTTTGCAGGAAGCAGAGGCAGGGAGCTGTTGGGTACCCCGTGGAATACAGAGAATCATGGAATGGTTTGGATTGGAAGGAACCTTAAAGAACACCTTAAAGACCACGGGCAGGGACACCTTCCGCTAGCCCAGGTTGCTCCAAGCCCCCTCCAGCCTGGCCTTGGACACTTCCAGGGAGGAGGCAGCTTCTCTCAATACCTGTCATTGATAGTATCGTGTCCTACAATCGTAGGAACTGTGCCCTGGAGCTGGAGAGCAGCATTTCCTTGTCTTTGTGTGCCTGGGAATTGCACAGGGTAGGTGGAGAGAGGAGCTTGGTGGAGAAAAAGGCCAGTAGATCCAGCTGTGCCTCGTGGCTTGGGCAGCAGCTTCAAACAGGGCTGTGCTGACACCCAGCCCGTGCTCAGTGCTTGGCACCAAAGGTCAGAGCTGGAGGAGAGACCAGCTCCACAAGTGCTTTGCTGTAGATTATCCTTGAAGCCTTTTAAAGTCCAATCCAGGTTGTGCCTGCTTGCTTTTCCCTAGAGATGCTTTGTCTTACAGCCTTCAGAGGAGGGGAGGGGGGGAAAAAAAGTAAGTTTAATGTTCTTGTGGTTTTCAAGAGGACGCGGCAGGGGTTTGATTAGTTTATTGCCTGATGTCAGATTAGAAACGGAGCTTTAAGCAGGGCTGCTCCAGCTGGAAACGAGTAACGGGCGGCTTTGGAGACATGTTCCAAATTTGTGCATTCCTGCAGCTCTGCACAGGGACTGACACTGGAAATGCTCCTGGAGTTGTTCCTCAGCAGCAGCCTGTGCCCCAGCCCTGAGTGGGATTTCACTCACGGCTCCGGAACAGCCCAGTGGATCTTCAGCGCCAGCAGCAGAACAGCACGTGGTTTGTTGAGATGAGACCACGGGCTTGGGCTTCTAATTAGAACTGTCATTTACAGAGGGAATGAAGGTTTTGTTTGAATTCCCAGGACAGGCAGGATGGACGTGTAACTCATCCCGATCAACGTTACATTGTGACTTTGTTCTGGTGGAGCCTTTAAAAAGGCGGTTTCTGACCCACTGGGTCCTCAGGCACATTTTTCCCGTTGGGTGGAAACACGAGGATTTGCTCTCCGAGATGTCGAACAAAGGGGTTCTCAGACTTGCCCTTTAGGTAACATTTAATGTGTTGTGTGGGTGAGGAATTTTATTAAAAAGCAGCAGATTTGGCAGCGTTCTGCTGTGAGGAGGAAAGCTGTGCTGTCTCCCTGCCCCGCTAAAGAAAAGGGAAGGTTAAAATACGAGAGAGCTGCTGTTTTTTGGCTCTGAGCAGCAGGGTTGGAGAAGCCAACCTGCAGTGGCTTCTCCAAGCAAAGGTCTTCCTGGAATGTGCCCGGAGAGACACATTCCCTTTGCCTTCCCTTCCACTCCTCCCTTTCTCTCTTGGACGATGTGCTCAGGACTTCAGTCGCTTCCAGTTGTTATTTTATCAAAAATACAAGTGCTGGGGGAAGGCCTGGTACGTGCTACACACACTTGGATGTCACAGTGCCCTGAGTAAAACGTCCCCGGCTCCTGTGTGAGGACAGAGGTGACCTTGGGAGGCTGCTGGGCGTTTTCACATGCTCTCATTTCTGGTGTGAGCTCAGTGCTGAGCTCAGGGCATGGATGGCTGGTCTCCCACGCTGCCTGGTGGGACCAGGCTGGGAGAACTGCTCTGGGTCTGGCCCTCAGTGGAAATAGGCTCATCCCCCTCTTTCCAGAGCCACCGTGTCACCTTTGGATGACTGGGCCACCTGCCTGGAGCCAGAGCAATGTGGGAAACCCATTTGCTCCTCAGCGGAGCCACAGGCGATGGCCCCGGAGCAGAGGGGGTGTCACTTGTGGCCCATTTGTCTGTGCAATAAAGATCTGAGATTTCTGACCTCCGAGATGTTTTTAGATCCATAAATTACCAGTGATGCCGAGGGCAGGGTCAGGGGTCTGACCCCTCGGCAGTTTGCAGGACCTTTTGCCTGTATTTTTCTCCCTGGAAGTGTTTTGCTGCCTCAGTTCCCCCCTCCTCCAGGTTTCCATCCTGTCGGTGCCACCAGCCCTGGCCTGGGCTCGGGTGCAGCAGCAGCACTGGCCCCACTGATGCCCTGTGGGCGATGGGTGGTGGATGCACAGGATGAGCAGGAGGGGACAGTGCTGGTGAGCAGCCTGTGCATGGGACAGAAATAGGTCTGGAGTGGGGTTGGCAGCTCCCCTGAGCCCAGACTCTGGCTCTGCCCTGTCCCCTCACCTGTCCCCCAACTCTGTATGGGGTCCCACAGGTTTTGGCAGGCCCTGGCTCTGTCTCACTGCAGGGCTCAGTCTCCTCTGGCAGCAGAGGTGCTGGGAGGGGCCCCCCATCCCACCCCCCATGTCTCCCATGGTGACCCACTGTCCCCAGGGGCAGGGAGCAGTGCCAGGGGGGATATTTGGGGGACGTGGCTGGGACTGGCAGTCAAAAATAGCTGCGCCACCTCAACCCTCAAGGGGACAATGTCCCTCAAGGGGACAATGGCAGACCCAGGGAGGCAGAGGGGACACTTCCCCATCCCTTGCCAGCCTGAGGGGTGGGAGGAAGCAGAGATCCATGCAGATTTTTACAGTTTACAAGAGTTTATTCAACTGGTTTCTGACTTTAGTTCTACCGAGTGGGTGCTGAACAGTTACAAGCTCCTTCAGGTAAATTACAGCCAATCTAACAAACAAACAAACAAAGAGGGGGAAAAAAATAAAAACGAAAGAAAAAAAATAAAAAGGACAACTGGGAAAAACAATAAGAAAATCCACAACTTTTTCACGTGTCATTAAATATATTCATATATAATAACCATAATATATTAGTATGCATTGTAAAGAAACATCGCCCAAAGCAGTCTGCCATGGTCATAACTAAACAACATTTACAGTTCAAGATATTAACAGAAATAATAAAAAAAAAAAAAATCGACAAAAACAGTTGAACCCCAAAACAACACAGGTTTTGTGAGGGGACGAGGGGGGTGTGCGGGGAGAGGGCACGGACACGACGAGACGAACAGAAACGAGACGAAGCGACTTTGTCGGGTGCTACCGTCAGTGATGATTGTTTTGGCATTTCAGCTGCTCTCCAAAGCCCTGCTGGAGGCACCACAGCCCCTTCCCTGGTCACCCCCACTGCCCTCCCGGCCCCCTGTCCTGTCCCCAGGGCTGTGGGGGGTGTTTGGGTTCTTTGCTGGTCGTGGTGCAGTTGGTTCCCCTCAGAGCTGCACCCCCGGCCGTGCAGGGCATGTTTAGGGGGGCATCTTGTCCCTCTTTGGGTGACTGGACAGAGGTGTCCCCCTAGGAGATGTCCTGGAGCAGGGGGTGGCTGCAGGGAAGTGCTGCGTCCCTGGGCACCCCGAAAATGGGTGTGGGGGAGGCTGTGTGCCAGTTCCACCAGCAGCTCCTGCGGGTCAGGGTTACTGGGAGCGCATGAGGGGCACTGGGGGACTGTGCATGGAGTGAAGGGGTTTCCCTGGTCTGGTTGGAAATGCAAAACTCCAACAGGGATGATGGGACAGTGTCCTGGTGGGACAGGGATGGGGACTTCACCCCCGTGGGATCTGAGCTGCTCCATGTCCTGTGCGAACTCCTTTCCTTCAGATTTCCCAGGTTGTGTCGGTGCCTGGAGGGGTCTGGCCATGGCATGGAGTGGGTGGTGGTTCTTCTGCAGCCTCTGAGACCAGTGGGAGTGGGGAAGGGGCTGGGTGGTGTCCCTGGGTCAAGGCTGTGCTGGGGAGGGTGGCTGTGCTTGACAAGGCTGGAAAATGGGAGTCCAGGTGTGCTCAGTGGGCAGTTCCCAAGTCCTCATGTCCCCTGGCCTTGCCTTCCTGCACTCCAAGTGAACTGGCTTTGGGTTGGATCCCGTTGGTTTTAGGCCATTTGAAGGTCTCCTGTGGTTCAAGACATCCCAAATAACCAAGGACATGCTGTCTCCAGCTGGTGGGGTGTCCCTGGCATCAGCTGATGTTGGCTGCAGGAGAGCATCCAACCCCCACTTGGGGGCTTTAAGTCTCCATTTAGACACTTGAGGTCAGATTTTTGTTCCTCAAAACTTGGTGGCTTGGGTTCCCTGGGTTGCAAAACTGTCACCTCTCCTTGAGCTCTGAGATGAGAAAAACCAAGTCCACTCTGGGAAAGGCGAGAAAACACAGACTGGAGGGGGATTTGCTTGATGTCCAGGGTGGGATTTTTCTCCTAATACCCAGACTAATTTTGGAGGGCCTTGTGGTGGCAGGGGGAGGCTCAGCAGAGCTTGCTCCCTCCGGGTGGTGTCTCCAGCAGCCCAGTGCTGGCTGGAGCTTCCCTGGGAGCCTCCACTTTGCACCTATTTACATGGCTGCCTCGCTTTATGGTGGTTTATGTCATTATATAAATATTGTCAATTGCTATAAAACAAGGCAAAACCACTGGAAAATGTCATAAAATAGATGTTTCCAAGTTTCCTAAAAGGAAAAATATCAGGGAGGTTTTGCTTTTCATAGCGACTAATGTTTGCTTCTCCTCCAGGTACCCGTCCTGCCCTCCCTGCCTTTCCTGTCTCCCTGGATGAGGTGAACTCAGATATCCCCATTCCTCACGGGCTGGTGTGGCAGGGGAGCAGCCTGGCATGGGGGTGCAGTACCTGGGTGACAGCTCAACAGCCAGTCCTGCCCTCAGGATGCAGGTTGGAGGTGAGGCAGCCCCTACCTGGCTTAGTTGTGTTTGTGATTTGAAACTGGGAAATTTAAATTGGGAAATTTAAATTGGGAAATTTAAATTCGGAGTTTTCACCCCCAGCAGAAGGAGGAGAACAGTTTGAGGGGCTCCAGGTGGGTTACACCTTGTTCATCCAGTCCCTTCCCTCGGGCAGGTCTCTGCCCTGCACAGGCTCCACCTCAGCCAAGCCTTAGAGCTCTACCCTGACCCCACAGGGACAGTCCCTGGCACTCACTGTCCCACCTCCTTTGTCTCCAAGGAAGTGGCCACCTTATGCGGGGATGCCAGGGAGCTACAGCTCCAGAGGGAGTGAGGGCAGAGCTGGTGTGGATTTGGGAGAGCTGCCTGAGTTCGGGAGTGAAACCAGTGGCCAGCCAGGACCTGGGTGTCATCTGCACAGATTTTCTGTCATCTGAGGGTTCATGGTCTGCTGACAGCACCAGAGAGGACCGAGCCCATGAAGGAGATCTCAGGGGTGGCCACAGTGGAGACTCAGGGATCTTCTGGAGCACTTCTGGGACTGGATGCCAGTTTTTGGCCGAGTCTGGGTGTTTCCTTGGGGAACCTGGTTATTAATTCCTTGACTGGGAATCGGTGGCTGGGAGGGCACCCCGTGGGCTCACGTTCCTTCAGTGTGGTGGGGACAGCACTTCTCAGGGCGTGGGGGCTGGAGTGAGGAGTCGCTCCCCGAGTTATGCACATGGGGAAGTTGCCCACCAACAAGGTCCCCTCTTGGCTGTGCCTAAACTGGGCTCAGAGCATCATCACGGCTGGAGACCTCCCCAGGGACCACACAGCAGTGGTGGTTACGGCTCTGGGGTACCCAAGTCTTCGATAACCCGTCAGTCGATCTCGGATCTGTCCTCGGCGAAAAGTCTCTGTTTAGTTTCCTCTACAATAACTGTCTTGGTCAACCTAAGCTGCGAATACGTATTTTGGGGATGGGGAGTTAATTTCCAGCGTTGCTGTTGATTAGTTTCTTACAGGTCTGATGTTCCCATGCCGTGCTTTGGAAGCAGCAGATGTTGGCAGCTGGAAGGCAGTTTGGTGTCTCTGAGTTCTTCGGCAATGGGGGGCAGGAAGAAGCGTGGGGAGGCACTGGGTGCCTCACCCACACTCCTCTTGGTTTGTGTCCATGTGCACGGTTGTTTTTGTTGGGTTTAAGTTTTGTTTTCCCCCGGAACACGAGGCGCAATCCCGACAGCCCCACGGCCGCGATCCCCCTCCCGTCCCCCCAGCCCTCCCCGGCGGCGCGTCCCCGTCGCCGGTCCCTGCCCGCCCCAGCTCTACACAAAGCAGCATGCACAGTCAGTCTCTCCCTCCCGCGCCCTCCGTGGCCTTCTCCTCCTTTTAGGCTTTCTTACACTTCCCCTTCTTCTCCCGCTGCTGGAACTTCCTGAGCCGCCGGGCCCACGTATCCCGCCACTGGATCACCAGGCTGGTTTTGTCCGCAATGATGCCGCTCTGGTCGGGAGAGTCCTCGTTGTTGCCCAGCAGCAAATACTTCTTCATGGGCTTGATTTTGGGGCACTTGCACGCTATGTCCTTGGAGTGGATCCACAGGGTCTGGTCTCCGCGCCGTATCCGGTTGCTCCCTTGTTTGTAGACGGAGATGATGTTGACCGTGAACTTCCACCAGTCGGCATTTTTTTCCGCTTTCAGGATGTGGATCTGAACAGCTGGAAAAAAAACAACACACGAGGCAAGAGAGGAAAAGATGTTACCGTCTGAGCTGGTGAGAAGAAAATGAATTTCAAGTTTTACCTGAATGGGCTGTGTGAGGAAGAAGGGTTTTATCTCCGGAGCCCAGGCTGGGGGTGGCAGCGGACAAGGGTGGTGGGTGCCCCAAAACTGACCCTGTCCCCAGGCCACCCACCACAAGCAAGAGTTCTGGCATCTGAGGGTCTCAGCAAAGGTTCTAAGGCCACCACAGACTTGGGAGATGCTCTCCAGCTCTGCTGCCACACACAGCCCTTGGTTCCCAGGGAGAATGGATGTGGTAACCCAAGGCCCACGGGGGCTGCAGGAGTGGCTGTAACAGCAAGAACCAGGGCATTCCTTGTGCTGGCAGCCCTGGGAATGACACAGGGCTACCCAGAGCAGTGGCAGGGAGCAGGTTGCTTGTCCTCCTCTGTGTCCTAGGGAGGACCAGCATCTCCCAGGGCGTGGTTGTGAAACAAGCACAGACAGAGCAGCTCCTGGGGATGTTGGTGCAGCAACATCTGCCCCAGCACCTGTGAACTCTTAAAGTGATCAGAAAATCTTAAAAAAAACGGGTGGATTTGTGTACACTGGACCTGTCTTTTCCCTTGAAGCCACAAGCACAGAGAGAATTCAAACCCTGGGACAGCTGGTGCCTCCAGCCTCGGGGGTGGCCCGAGCACAGGGCAGAGCCCCATGCACGAGGTGTTGTAGGGGGCAGGACAGGGAACTGCCTGTTCCCAAACAGTGCTAAAGCCCCAGGCTGCAGTCCCAGGACATGGGATGAATATTCTTTCCAATCCACATGTCCAGAGAGCAGCTCATGCTTCAGCCAAAGGAACCCTCCAGCCCCTCTGCTCTCCTTCCCTCACTGGATGGGCAACTTGGTGCTTCTGCACCAGGACCCTCAGGCAGCCCCAGGTTTTAAGAGAAGATGAGCCCCAGTCTGGAGCAAAACACTGGGACTGCTCCTTATCTCCAAGCACTTGGAATCTGGAGGTAGGAAAGACCCGTGTGGGGCTCCAGCACATCTGCTCAGGGGCAGTGCAAGGAGGGAGCTCCTCATGAGACCCCGGCCTTGGACCAGGACACTGAGCAGGTTCAGACCTTTGCAGGGATTTGGAAACGAGGAAGATCCCTGGTCAGGTGTTTCCAGGAGATGTTCCTCAGTCAAGGTTGTCCATGTCTTGCTGTGGAAAAAGCCATTGCTGGAAAAAGCACAGAAAAAGGACGGAGGGTGGGGCTCAGTGATCACAAGGAGAGGTCAGTGGCAGTGTCCAACTTTACTTCTGGCTCTGGCAGTCACTGGAGCATCTCTGCAGGTGCTGAATAGCAGCCTTGGGCTTCAAGGGGATAACTCAGTGTGCAGCAGCCTGGCAGAGAACCGGGAGATCACAAACCCCCGAAGGAGGACTGACATGGGAGCACAGCTGTGATCCATAAGCAAGGTGATGATGCTTTCCAAGCCTGTGGCTGATGCTGTGTAACCTCCCCTGTTGCCCTGTGGGCTGAGAAAGCCTGGGGAGGGCTCAGCCCTCCAGCACTGCACCTCCTGCTCTTTCCTGAAACACGGTTCCTACGTGACATTATCCCTGCAGCCACCAGCAGCTGGGCAGGAGTGGTGGCCCAGGGTCCCAGCAGGGACAGAGAGGAGAGCTGGCTCAGCCACAACTGGGGTGGGAGAGGGCTCTCTACAAGGTTGTCCACAAAGGTGCCAAAGGTGCTGGACACCTGGATGCTCAAAGGGAGGGCTCTGCTCACGAGTGAGTTCAGAAGTCCCTGCAGCCACCATGGTTTTGTCCTGCAGCCCAGGTGGCCCCAATGGTGACTTCTGCCAGCCTTCCTCCTCCTCTTCCTCCTCCTCCTTGGACACCTCGCCCGTGCTGGACCACATCCATGTCTCCTGGCCATCCCTACAGGTGCTGCTGTGCCCTCCTCAGGTGACATCCTTGGCTTTAACCCTGACTTGGGTTTAAATCAAAGGGAAGGAAAGAGACCCACATGGGAAAGGGAGCGTTTGGCCCCCACAGCACGGTGAGGAAGAGGAGATACAAGCTCCTGCTGCACCAGTGAGCTTCCTCCTGACAGCAGTTCCTCACAGTGCAGGGGTGGCAGATAAGGATGGGAGCTGCAGTCAGCTGGGACTGCATCCTCCAGGGAGTCTGAACACATTTCTCCTCACCAAAAGTCAGCTTCCAGGAAAATATCCTCACCAGGCAGTGAATACCCAGCCCTCCTAGGGTTGCTGACTGTTGCTGACTGTCCCCACCAGCAGAGACAGAGGCAAAATCCCGGGTGGTGACGCCAGCCCTGGCTGGGAGAGCAGGCAGGGGCTCTGTGCAGGCTGGTGCAGCCCAACTATAAAGTGCTTTTTGACTAAATCTTTGAGCTTTTCCCTTTTTCCCACTCTTCCCCCGTGCCCTGGGAGCTATAACCCCCTACCCATCCACCTGCCTGTCTCAGCTGTCTGGCCAGGCCCAAGCAGGGCCAATCCTGCTTCTATAAATTAACAGCAGGAGAAGAAACCCCCCAAAAAAACCAGGCAAAACTCTCTCATTTGCCTTTTAACAACCCAATTTCCCCCCACCGGGTTAGAGGTGGAGGAGAATCACCCCCTCTATAAAAACACACCATGCCAACTGATCCCAGGCCCTGGGAGGAAGCAGAGCTCTGCAGCCCAGCACAGCTTTTTAACACGTTGCAAAATATATGGGGTATTTTTTTTCAGAGCATGTCATGGAGGCCAGATGCTTTCATTAAAAAAAAAAAAAAAAAAAAAAAAAAAAAAAAAAAGGAAAAGAAAAAAAAAAGAAAAAAAAAAGGAAAAAAAACAACCCTAAGCTCTGAC
>NW_016690517.1:141934-263862 GCF_001604755.1 Lepidothrix coronata | reverse complement strand
TGGTTTCCAGTGAGGATGGGCCCCAGTGCAGGCTGGTGACACTGGTTTCCAGTGAGGATGGGCCCCAGTGCAGGCTGGTGACACTGGTTTCCAGTGAGGATGGGCCCCAGTGCAGGCTCCAAGCCTGGCAGAGCCTTGGGGCTGCCTGTGGCTTGTCCCTCAGCTTTGCAAACAGTGGGGAGCTGAGCCCTGCAGGCAATCTGGGGCTGCTGCACCCCAGACACCTCCACAGCTCCAGGGATTTTTCTCCAGGTTCACTGTTCTGCTCCCTGTCAGCCCCAAAAGAGCCCCAGTCAGCAATGGGCACGGGGAGCTGGGGGACCTGGTGAGTGCACAGAGCCACCCCATGAACCACATCCCACCCTACACTGGTGCTCCTGGACCACAATTCCTGCCTGGATGGGGCCTTACAAGTCTCACCACGTTATGCTGCTTTGCAAGAAAAAGGTGGCCGAGTGGCCCCCGGGCTGTGGGAGGGGATGGAGTGTCCCTGCTCCCCTCCTGCATTCCCTGGAGCTCAGCTCAGGGGCTCAGGATGCTGCCTGGCTCCTGGAGGCTTGGCAGGGAGCCTCCAGCCACAAGAAAGACCCAAGGGCTGGATGCTGGAGATGAAAGCAGAAGGGTGGATGGCTTGATGTTAATAAAAACAAAACCCAACCCAAACCCTCCAAACAACATGTCTGAGGGCAGCTGCACAAGGCTTAAAGCAAAGCAGCTCCTCACAGCATTCAGAGACCATGAGTCAGGGGCCCAAAAATCCTGGGATTGCCATGAAAAGAGTGAGGCTGGGAAAAAAAATAATTATTTAAATTTTCAGGTTTGCTTTTGGGGGTTGTGATAAATCTCCTGCTTTCAAGGTTTCCCCTGCCAAGGCTGACCTAGGGCTGGGCTGCAGGGCCAAACCTGTGCATCCTATTGTGGATACACAGAATATTGTGTATATGCCATGCACTGACCTGTCCATGGGAGCTTCCAGAGACTGGGAGCATCACTGTGCTGGCCCCTGGGGAAGATTCCACGGGCCTGGGGGGTGGCAGTGGGAGCAGAGCAGTTTGCTGGGAGAATAAGAGGGTCTTTAATATGGACTGATGGAAGGAGGTGTTTAATATGGACTGATGGAAGTGGGTGCTTGGGGTTCAGGTGTCCCAGCCTGAGATGGGGCTTTCCAAAGGCTTGGCTCCCATCTCACTGCACAAGCAGAGTGGAGCCCATGTGGATTTTATTCCAACCCAGCAGCTAAAGGTGACCCCGACACCATCTGGGTTTGGGAATGTAAAGGGCTGGCTCCTCGCTGGAGCAAAGAGTTAAAATGGGATTTTTCTCCCCTTATTTTCTAATTTTTAATTTATTTGGCGGTGGCTTTGCCTCGCTCCAGTTGCCAATTTCCTACTGGTTTAATATTGGAGATTTATGACCCCTAATCCCGGCCGGCCTGGGTGTGCCCTGGCCAGGCACGGTCCCTCCCCGTGGTGCTGGGGGTCCCCTCACTGCCCAGGTCACTCCCTCAGCACGTGGTTACAGGAGGGATTGCTCGGTGCTTCCCCACTCCAGGAATGGGATTTCTCCACCTTCCCGGGCAGTGGAAGGGTCTGTGAGCACCCGGGGTGGTGCTTCCCCCCATGCCTTGTGTTTTCCTGTGGATTCAGGGGTTTTTCTCCCCCCTCTCTCTTTGCAAGCTGCCTTTTGAAAACACGTTTTTCCTTTTTTCCAGCAGCCCCTGCCAAGCTCCTCTCGACAAAGGGGGTGACTAAGTGAAGGCTCCGCGAAAGGAAGGATTTTTTTTCTTCACTTTTTTTTTTCCAAGAAAGGGCAAAGTGAGCAGATGATCTCACCTTTCAGATGAGGATCCTGTTCCTCACCCCCATCCTCTCCCCGATGCTGGGCTGGGGACACAGGACCCAGCACAACTCTCTCGGATCACCTGGGCAGGATCAGGCCCTGGTACAGCACAGGGGGCTCAGAATCAGGGGGGAAATGAGGTTTAAAAGCTTCAAGTTTCCTTTACCACAGCCACAATGGATGAGCCACAATCACACAGAGAGAGGGAAAAGCCCCAAAGGACAGGATGAAATGGCAGCACCCAAGTGAGTAAAGGATGCTCCCACATCACCTGGATCAGCATCACCTGCTCTAATCAAATAATCCCTTCTCCTTTTGGGCCACGGGGGAATCTCCACCCTCAGTGGGTTCAGCAGGGATCCCCTCTGCTTCCCCAGGCTAATTTAAGTGACCCCAACCCAGTGAAAACCCTCCTCTACCCCTGGATTTCTGGGAGCTGGGTGACCCTGCGCTCCCCCACGCAGCCAAAACAAACCCAGAAAAAGCTTTTCTGCTTCTCTTCTTGCCTTCCCCCCTCCCCGAATCTCCCAGCCCGCCCTCCCCGCGTCCTGTTTCACTCCAAATATTTGCACCAAAACCCATCTCGCAGGGAAAAAGCCCAATTTAAAATAAAAAGAAGAAAAAACCCGCAAACCCAACAAAAACAAACAGATAAGAAAAATAAATAAGGGAAAATATCCCCTTTGAATGGCTGAATGAAGCGGGGAGCTAAAAAGCCCCATTGAGGAGCGCGGGCGGATGATAGCTCCCGATTGAGCCCGCGGGAGAAGTAACTCTGTTCAAGCTAATTAGGGCCTTTTAGGACATTCAGCACAGCGACGGCAGCAGAACGGTGAGGAAAAGAGCCTCCTAATTGGCTTCCTGCTGGGGTGTCAGTCCCAAAGTCTTTATTATCCCTCCCTGCACCTTTTCATCCCTTTCTTCCCTCCCTCACCCCGGTGAAAGCCAGGACTGCCCCGGCACGGCACCGCTCACCCTGCTGCCTCGCCAGGCTGGTTTGCCCTTGGAAAAGCAAATTTGCCGTGGCTGTGGGGCTGGTTGGGGGTGTTGGGGACCCCTCCAGATTCAGGAGGGCTCGGCTGGGAGC
This sequence comes from Lepidothrix coronata, assembly GCF_001604755.1. Taxonomy (NCBI): domain Eukaryota; kingdom Metazoa; phylum Chordata; class Aves; order Passeriformes; family Pipridae; genus Lepidothrix; species Lepidothrix coronata. The sequence continues at coordinate 260,936 of NW_016690517.1, read as the reverse complement.
ACCCCAGTTCCTGCACTCGCTCACCCAAACCAGCAAATGGTTTTGGCTCACTGGTGAAGCTGCAGAAGTGCTGCTGTGGGATAAAAGAGAAGAGAAAAGCTCTTTCCAGCTCCCCTAATCACTGCTCTGGGGGTATCTCTCCCCTTTTCATGGCTCCAGGGGTATCTCCTGCCCAAAAAAGCTCTTGAGCTGCTCTCATCTCCCCAGGGCCTGTTGGAGCCCATTTTACAGCCTCAAACAAAACCAAGAGTGAGCTTTCAGCTGAACCCCCAACACCCCCTGGTGACACTGGACAAGCCAAGGAGCAAAACCACAGCAGGGCTGCCCCTCCAGCAAAACCCAGGTGCTGCCACCACCAAAACCTCCCAATTCTCTCCCCAAGAGCGCAGGGAAAGGTGACACTGCCTGGCTGGAAACGTGCTCTGAGGGGGATGCACTTGCCTTTTTGTCCTCCCTTCCATTCTCCCAACCCCTGGGGCCGACTTGGATCATGACAAGTCCGAGTTTTTTCCTGCAGTCAAGCAGGAACTGTTTTCTCCCCTCTTCAGGGGGCAAATGCTCCAGTGTGAGCTCAGCTCTCAAGACATGCTGGAGAAGCCAGGTGGGAAAATGGGGGATGCATGTCCACATGTGGGAAATGTGTTTGTAGCTTCTTAGCCAGCAGAGAATTCACCCACAAGGAAACCCCACAGCTTTAGTGGCCTGGGGCTCAGCCCTGCCCCCCTCCTTAATAACCCCATATACAACCTTAATAACCTTTTAGCAGCGACTTTCCCAAGTGCCATTAAACCCTTTTATCCAAGGGAAAAGGCATTCCTTGGACCTTTCCAACACGTGCTGAACCTCCAGCAGCTCCTATGAGCACGACCAGACCTCGGCACAGCCTTGCTGGATGAGGACCACAACTGCACCCCAGCCCTGGCACCTCACCCTTGCCAAGGGATACTCTCTGCTCCACAACCATTTTGCCATGTGGATAAAGGAAGAATAAATGGGAATGCAAATAAAAGATTTGCCTCCAAGGCCTTTTCCCCTTCCCTGAGCTCACGGGGAAGTATCAGAGCACAAAGCCAGTGTGGAGCATCCCTCAGCCAGCCCTGCTGGGAAGTGCCTTGTCCAGGGATGGGCTGTTAAATGGGAATTCGTTCTGCTCTTGCAAACACTTCCCAGACATGCTGAGCTGCTGCTGTGTGTTTGAAGGAGGGAGGAGGTATCTCCACTCCTGGGTGTTTTCATGTCGATGGAATGCGATGCTTTTGCTTGATAGTTTGGTGGAAATGTATATACACACAGATACAAACATACACATGCATATATTTATATCTAGATACAGATATGTATTCCTCCACTGTGGAGGGAAGGACTGGCAGGCACTGGACAGATGCTAAACCCTGCAGCATCTCATATTCCCTGGTTTTTGCATGTGTGAAGGCTCAGCTTTGAGCTAGGCTTGCCAGTGCTCAGCCCACTCCCCATCCCTGGGTCAAACCCAAAAGCTCATGGTTGGTCCTTCCTCCAGACACTTCGCTCCCCTCTCTACAGTCCATGGAGGGGGGAGATAATTTCCAACCCCTCCATAAGTTTAGCTGCATTTCTAACCATCCCCTGGCACACGGCACCTGTATTTAAGGAGATTTTTCCAGGCTGGTTCTACTCCTGACACTCAGCTCATCCCAGCAGCGTTGGCATGGCTGGCAAAGGAGGGACAGAGCAGAGCCATCCCTCCCCACCTGCCAGTGGGTGATGTCTGAGCCAAGGAGGAGAGAAGCTCCTCCTGGGGTCACCCTGGATATGTCCTGCATGGACACTGCATGGACTCACTGGTGACCATGTTGGGAATGGACCCACGTTAAAAATAATCCCTGGAGCAGAGATCTTGGGATGTGCCTGCTCCAAGCCACTGCTGCAGGGCAGAGCTGTGGAAGGATTCTCAGGACCCTGGATACCAGCAAGGATTCCACAGTGTCCCTGGCTTGTCCCAGGGCTGCACCACCTTCTGAACTGTCCCGGGATTTAAGGGGGATGGATCTGGGTGACAGGGAACTGCTTTCTGCTCATCCCCACGGCAAAGCACATTTTTTGAAACCTGCTGCACCTTATAAAGAGAGGAGACATGGTGTCATTGTAACCAAGAAGACATTGGAAACACCTGGAAAATATGAGTCTCCCTGCAGATGCTAAGACAATCCCCTAATCAGGGTCCATAATGTCCTCATCCCAAATTCCCAAGAAACACACTGCATCACTTTCTCCACCAAGCATTGCTGCCCAGGGCTGCCTGTCCAAACCTGCCAAAAATCATTCCCAAAACTGCACACGACCCAGCACAGGTAGAGCTGGGCTGCCCATGGCTGTGACTGGAACACAGCCAGCAGCCTTTCCCTGGGCTGGGAGGGCTTGGGGACACCCCAGAGGGGGATGCTCCTCCTCGGCATCCCTTTGCCACCTCTCATCCCTGGGAAGCAGCGCTGAGAGGGAGGACTCACCATAGTCTTTCTTACAGTACTTCTTCATGTTGATCTTCAGTTTCCCCTTGGAGGCTTTGCAGTATGAGTCACAATCTGCACGGAGAGAGGGGGAGGGCAAGAAAACATTAACAAAACAAATTAGCCTTAAAATGAATAAAGGGCTGGGGGAAGGGGGGACGGCTCAAAGCTGCAGCCTGCCATGAATAAGCAGCGTGCCTGTGATATCCATCTGCCAGGCCCCGATTGGGTCGTCTAAGGGGGCATTCAGAAAACCCTTCCTTTCTAAAGAAAGCTGCTCACAAAGGAAACCATCCTCCCGCCCGCCTCCCCCAGCCCGGCTTCCCTGGGCCGCCTCTGTCTTCCTGGGAGACCCCGGGGGCCTCCCTTATTGTGCCACCCAGAGCTTTTGAGAGCCACACAAATTCTCCCTGTTCTCCAGCTCCCAACTGGAGCCTGCCCGGAGCCCACAGAGGCCCCATTGTCACCCCTAACCCGGACCAGTGTCAGCCTTTGGCATTCATTGCCGAGAGATTCGGGCTGGGGTCACCCTCCGACAATGCGGGTCAGAGAGGAAATTAGCAGCCCATGAAGCATTAGCAAAGCCTTTTGGTGTCCACTCTACTGAAGTGTGCAAATAAAATGCCCCAGTAGGAACATTTCATTTCTAATGGGCCCCCACTGCTGGGACACGCCGGCCGTGCCCGGGCGGCGCAGGGGCCGGAGCGGCGGCAGGCGGGAGGGCTGGCACGGCCTCCTGGCACTGCCACCAGGGCTGGAGCCGGGCCACGGGCCCGGGTGGCTGCAGGGATGCTGAGCCCTGCCCCGGGAGCTGCTGCTCCCCAGGGACCTGCTCCGGTGAGGGATGTGGGACGTGGGATGTGGCTGGACGGCATCACGCGGTTGGTGCGCTCCAGCCACTGCTGGGAACATTCCAGTGGTGCCACAGCTGGAGATGTGCCACCCCATGCCAGCTCCCAGAATCGGGGTGGGCTCATGGACGTGCTGCCCATGCACATCTCATGTCTCCTCAGCACCCACAGGTGCTGGAGAGAGGTTCCCAACACACAGAATCCCCTTATTCGGGAAAAAATGGGATGTCTGGTACAGTGACAGCCCTCAGACACCTCCACTGTCCCAGCTGCCCATCATCCCTGCACAGCCACCCATGGAGCCCAGGTGTGAAAACTGAAGTGCCCCAGCAGGGCCCCAGGGCTCTCTGAGCAGGGTGGGGATGCAGGGAAGGATGGGAATGCTGCTGGTATCCCACGCCAGTGCATGCCCGGTGCCCATATCCTGCCCCAGCCCACGTGGGCAGTGCCAGACCAGAACACACTTGCCCAGGCAACACCCCCTCCTCTCCAGTACCACGACATGAAACCCTGGGGGAGAAGCTGTGCAGCATCTTCCCTGTCCCCTGTCAGCGAGGCTGTGTCACACTCCAGGGTGGCACATGCCACAGCCTCAGCAGGGCTTGAGGCCTCATTCCTTGTGTGCTGCAAAAGCCCTTGCAAGAAGCAGTTCCTTCCCAGGGACACTGGCACTAAGCAGGCTGGGAGGGGAAACAGGCACAGAGCTTGGAAGTGGCTGCACAGCCACAGCAGTGGCAGCATTTCCTGGCCATAGCTCTGTTTGCAGCTCTGCTGTGCACACAGGGGCCGTGGTATGAAGCCAGCTTTGGGACAGGGCCATGCTGGAGGAGGTGATCTCCAGTGGTGGATGCCCAGAGCCAGCCCAGGCAAGGAGGGCAGGTGTGGTGCACTGGGTGCTCTGCACCCTCTCAGCTCACCAGCCCCAGTACAGGAGGTGTCCCTGGAGTGGGAGGTGAGTTCAGAACCATGGGGAGCTTTGTCAGGTGGAGAGGAGATGCTCCAGGAGGTCTCATGGACCCCAGATCCAACTCTGCCAGGTCCCTCTGGCAGCAGAGCCAAACCCAGCCTGAGCCAAGCAGCAGCTGAAAAGTTTGAGTGGAGGAACTAACAAGTGAAGGAAACTCGAGGAGCTGGACACTCACACTTGCCAAGATCATCAGGTACCACCTCAGTACCAACACCTCTGATCCATGTGTGCCCCAGCCCCTCTCAACATGGCCATGAAGAGTCCCCCAGCTCAGCACCATCCTCCTGCCCCACCTCTGCCTGCTGTTCCCACTCCTCAGGAGAGCATCCACAGGAATACATGGCTTCATCTTTCAGCATTACCCAGTCAGGGCCAAAACCAAAAGCTATGATTTGAAGCAAGACCCCTTCCTCCTCCAAGAGTCCCAGCTGAGGTCTCTGCACAGCTACAACCCAGCCAAAGCCCCTCAAAACTCAGGAGCTGAGCTGATGACTGAGGGTTTCCAGCCTCTGATTCCATTTGCTTTTCTCATCTAACATGACTCTGAACATTGAGTAAAACTTGAAATGCACTGAGAAAGGAGTGGATATTCCATAAAAACTGCAGTTCAGATGATGGAGATTCACTAGCAAAGTCCCAGCCATGCCTACGTGGCAGGTGGGGCGTGACTGCCCGGTGTCCCTGAGCTGGGGGAACAGAAATATTCCTGATCCAACACACTGGTAAGATGTTCCTGGCCATAAACATTGCAGAAAAAGTCTATAAGGGAACTAAATGTGCATGCAGTGACCTGACAGCTCAGAGAGGCTTCCCCTCAGCTGCTCAGTGGAGCAGGGGATGACAAGGGACAGACAGGCCATTGCAGCTCCTGCAGGTTTCTGGCATCATTCTGCTCAACTGTGGATGTTCTCAGGACACCAGCGTGGTTATGATAAACATGGTGATGGTTCTCCCCTGGCACAGAAATCCTGGAGCTCTGTGGATATTCACTGCTGCTGTTACCCCTCAGCCCCTGGGCAGCAGCTGCTCTGCAGGGGCAGGTGGAGAGGGAGCAGCTGAGCAGGGACAAGCCTGGGAGCTCTGGCTGCACATCCCTCCTATCCTGGCCAAGTCAGACAGATGCTGGCAAGCAGCTGGCTCTGAGCACTAGTGGGGTGGACAGAGCTCCCACCTCCACGGCTCAGCCCCTGGATCGGCAGGGGGGTCTCCACCATCCAGGCTGATAGAGCCCACCTAGAGCAGATCCTCCTCCAGCCCAACTGCACTGCTTTGGGATCCACCCCAAGAAACAGCAATCAGACAGAAACCATTGCTCTGCACTTCAGTCCAGACCTCTGACAGGAACAACCCCAAGTCACCTCAGCAGCCTCTCCCCACAGGAACATCACTAACCACATCTGAGCTTCCCAGTCCTTGCACCACTGCTATGATAATTCCACACTGCCTGAGATTCCAGACCTGCTGGAAACCCATCCTAGTGCTGTTTCCCAGACAGGGAGCCTGTGGGGTGATTGGGCACCAACCAGCTACCCCACACATGCTGTAGGACAGCACCCTATCTCCACAGCACCCCATCCCCACACCTCTGCTTGCTCCCAGGGCGAAAATCTGGAGCTCAAGACACCCACCTACAGCTGGGTCTGACCCTGTTTTGACTGACACAACCCTGTCCTGCCTTCTCTTTTCTCTTTCTCCAGCCCCACAGGCTGTGCCAGAGCCTCAGCTGGTTTGAATTGAACTCTCTGTGGCCAGAGCCAGCTGGTGTAAATCACAGTGAATCACCAGATGCCAGGGCTGGTTTCCGTGGGTGGGGGATTTGCCCCGGTTCATTTCCTTTGTCTCCAATGTAGAGAGCTCTCCTGCCTCCTGGGTGACTTGGAGGTTCTGTGGGGCCTCTTTGGGAGGGCAAATGAGATTTCCCAGAGCCAAGCATTGAGCCAGTTTGGCTGGGAAGCACTGCTGTGTGCATGGGGTAATGCTGAGAGATGACTCTTGCTTAGGGAAAGTGTGTGGAAGAGATGCTGCAGGATGTTATTTCAGTGCTGCCTAACGCCTGGGACAGACCCTGCTCTCATCCACCAAGGGACACTTCAGCATTTGGGCTCTGGGGAAGGTTTGCTGAGCTGCTGCTCCCTGATGGAAAGTGATAGTGGAGCTGGGGAAGGGATGGGAGGAAGGATCAGCTGGCTGAAAGGGGAGGAGAGGGTGGATGTGGGGCCCAGGGTGCTCTAACAGCCGTTCCAGTGACTCGGGGGTGTGCACAGGAGGTACAAACCATGTGAGACTCTTACAAAAGTTGTTCCTAGATGGTTCTGTTGCAAACCTCTGGAGTCCCAACACGTGTTGCTTGGTTATTCCAGAGCCTTGCTGTCCTGCAGGTCCCTCTTGCCCCTCTCCAGGAGGCTGCAGAGGATCAGCCTGAGGTAACCTGCCCATGGAAGGTGATGCCAGAGTCTGGCCAGAAGGTCAGGCTGAAGATTAAGGGAGCTGCCTGAAGAGGTGAAGCCTCTTTGGGGTGGGGAACAACCTGGTACCTGAAGCATGGGGTGATCGGTGTCCAGGTCCTGTTCAGCCAGGTCCTATAGGTGGGATGTGGGGGCACCAGGAGGGGTGGATGGTGTCAGGCCCAGCTCTCTGCCCACCGTGCTGTACGAATGTCCCCTGCACACGGGGGTGCAGAACAAGGGTTGGTGCTCACCCTGCTGCTGCCCTGCCCTGCTCCTCCTCCGGGCAGACCTGTCCTCTCAGCCTGCCTGGCCCTGGGCAGGACCTGAGACCTCTCTGAGCTGCTCATAGCCTTAATCTGACCCAGCCACCCCCCTTCTGAAGGACCCAAACCCCCCTGGCTACAGCACAGCGGTGCAGGAGAAACCAAGTGCTGATATCCAAGCACCCTCCTCCCCTGCTCCCGGCACTTTCCGCCCCGAGTTTGCTCAGCTGCACAAATATTTCAGAGCAAATCCCAGTTTCAGAGGCTCAAACCCAAAGCACAACCAGACCTTAGTGCCTTTTTTTTTTTTTTTCTTCATCACTGCCTCCCGGCGCGGTGACATCCTGCTCCTCCCTGCCGGCTCCCCGGGGCCGGGAGCGCCCTTCCCTGCGGGAAAGCACCAACTTTCTGCGTTTCCCGGATAAACAGAGTGGGAGGGGATCTGGGAAGAGGCGTTTGGCGCTACTTGTTCGCGGAGGGAGCAGGTGGCGGGCGGCTGGGGCGGCTGTTTCGTGTCCGTCGCAGCTTAGTAAAAAGTGTCAGCACAGCCTTCAGCAGCTTTGCAGCTCAGCCCATCCCCTTGATATAACTAATTCTCTGGCTGAGCAAAGAGTTTTCACAGCTAAACACCTTCTTTGTTTCGCCTTTTTTTATTTTTTTTTTTAATTTGAATTTTTTTTTAAATTTTATTTTTAAACATCTTCGTTTTGGGGTTGGTTCGGGCAGGGCTGGGGTTGCTCCCAGCAGACTGGGAGCTGTGGGATGCTGGGCCCCCTGGGCACCCCGTGCTTTGCTAACACACCACGTTCCCCCCAGAGCCCGTTTATTTAAGAGCTGGGACTCTGTGATCCTTGTGGGTCCCTCCCAACCCAGAATATCGTGTGACTCTGAGTGCTGATGCTCCCAGGGCTGGGCAGGATGGAGGTGCTGGCAGCAGAGCTGGGGGTGCTGAGTGTTGTTCCTGAGAAGACGCTGCACGAGGCGCCTCTCGCTGCGCTTGCAGTTCCAAAATGAGCTTTAAGCCGCTGCGAAAGCCACATGTCGGTAACGGAAATTAAAGGCCCCTTGATTCTGACATGATAGAACGATTAAAGCCACATTTCTTGGCCTGGGTACCTAACTCGAAATGCAGATATAAGGCTTAGATCCCCAAGGGGATTCAGATTTCTAATCCCAATTTATGCAGCTAAATTCCTATTGATTTCCCCCAGGTAGGGCCCTAAATGCCTTTGTGGGCTGCGATCCAAAGTGGAGGTGTTGTGGCTTAGAAGGGGAGCCCCAGCCTTGATGGTCTGACCTCAGCATTTCAGGGTGAAGGGCATTTTCCTGCTTTCTCTCCCAGGGGGTTGTGCTTCCTCCTGGGGCTCTGGAGGGGGGGCCTGGGTGCCCCCATCTCCTGTAGTCACTGGGTGGGATGTGCAACCATACTGAGCCACTAAATGAAGGTGCAGGGCCAGTTATCAAATCCTACATCCATGATTCTATAACTGGAGAGAACAGGACTGAGGAAATGCAGTAGGGCCTGCCTGGGGTCCCAAATACCCCCAGAGTGGGCCAGTGCATATCAGTGGGGCTGTTTTGACTTGCTGTAATGCAAGGGGACCGTGGTGGTGAGCAGCTCTCATCTCTCTGCCCTTTTCTCTTCCTTCCCCAGCATTACTGGTCAGAAATCCCCACACAGGGCTGGTGCATGAGCTGCCCCTTGTGACAGGGGAAACACGGCAGCATCCAGGTCCCCACCAGCTCTGGGCAAATCTGTGCTTGGAAATGCCATTGCACAACAGCTAAACCTCTCTGCAGGTATATCCAAAACTGTGCTTGGAAATGCCAGTGCACAACAGTTAAACCTCTCTGCAGGTATATCCAAAACTGTGCTTGGAAATGCCAGTGCACAACAGCTAAACCTCTCTGCAGGTATATCCAAAACTGTGCTTGGAAATGCCAGTGCACAACACTTAAACCCCTCTGCAGGCATCTCCAAACCCGTGCTCCAGCTGTGCTGCTGCTTCTGGTTTTCTAACAGTTGGGGGGGGGGTCTGCCCCCACCTAGGGGATGTGATTTATGTTTCTGTGCTGCAGAATCTGCTCGAGAAGGAGAGGAAGGTGTATTTTTGTGAGCTCTGATATCACAGTGATGCTGAAGATGGACCCAAGTGATCCCTCCCTTCATCAGGAGTTAGGGAATCCCAGCTCTTGGCTGTGTCCATGCCCAGATCCTGCAGCTCAGCAGTGCTCTCAACCAAAGCCCTGGTGTGGTTCCACGAGCCTATCCAACAACCACAAAACTATTCCAGGTGCTCCAAAGAACTGCTGCAGCCTTAGTCCTGTGGGACATACAGGACACCGTGGACTGCAGCCTACGGCTCCACTGGTCTGCAGAGGTTCCTGCTGCCCCTTCCCCACAGAACTGAGTGCTCTTCCAGGCTGTTCAGACTCTGGGAATAAATTTCCAGCCCTTCTTACAGGCAGCAGTCCCACATCTTCAGCTTGTGGCTGGGGACATGGAGGAACAGCACAAGGAGCAGAAGGGGTGTGTGTGGGGGGAGCCAGTTTTTGTTTGGGAAGGGCAGGGGCGACAACATCGTGTCTCTGCCCTGTGGTTGAGCAGGGGCTCAGCTGGGTGCTCAGTGTGCTCAAACTGGGCATGAAAACATTTCTGGAAGCTGTCTCAAGGCATCCCAAAGGCAGTTTAACTCCCAGGCAACACAGGATAAAATGCAATCCACAACTACCCAGCACTGGGACAGGAGAGGATGACCCTGTGCCAGGGTTTGGCCTGTAGCAGTTATGGCAGGGATGCCTTTGGCTCTTAGACCTCTGGACATTTCCCCAGATGACCATGAAATCCTGTTTTGCTTCCCACAGCACTGAGGCTGCCCCTTGCTTCCATCCCAAAGAATTATTTTAACATCTCCTCCCTCAGTCTCAGTGAACGACTGTTAGAGTCATTTTGGAGAGTGCCAGCTCTGCTTGCTCCAAGCTTCCAGCTCTTGGCCTTTGCTGCCCACACATCCTGAGAGAGGGGATGCTCTGGAGTGGCCCTCTCCTTGTCCAGGGAATACGGATGGGATCCTCCCTGTGGGACAAGCAGCAGGGACTGCAATGTGTTTGGCTCTCAGAGCACACATGGCCTGTGAGGGATCGATGCTGTGACCTAATTTGGGCTGGACTCCAGTGGGAGTCTTTGTCTCAGAGTTGGCCGCTTTAATATAAAGAAGCTTTAATAAAAAAGCAAACTTAGGGCAGAGAATCCCTCCCAGGTTATTCACTTTAGCAGTGGGATCATTCCTCCTGCACCCTTGTCCAGCCATTGGATGGAGCAGGAGGTCTGTTATGACTACACTGGCTCCTCTCCCCCTACCTGGTGATGACCCAGCTGTTGAGCATGATGCCCTTTGCAAATATGACGTGCAAATCAGTGCCCTTCATCCTGGGCCTGCTGCAGGACAGCCAGTGCCTCTGGCTGGTGGCCTTGGCCATCCCTCCAGCACAGTTAGGAGCTGGAATGGGGAGACACATCTTTTCCAAGCCTTTGACCTGGGATGAGCTGGGACTGGGCTGCTCAAGTCACACATGTTGTGTTGTCTACATAATGGTCCCCAGGTTTGAAGCAGTCCCTGCCTGAGCCTGTGGACAGGGACTCCAAGGGTCTGGATCTGCTCACAGAGGGTCTGTGCAAATTCCTGGTGCACAGCAAGCCTTTGGTACAGCCTTGCATTTAACCACACAGCTGTGAGACTTTGCTGTCTGTCCTTGGTCACCCCCTGAGCTGGCTCAGGGCAGCCTTGGAGCAACAGTCTCCAGGAGCTGGCAGGGGTTTGTCCCATCAGCTGAGACCCAGCCTTGGAGAGGCTCTGTGACCAGTCTGCAAAGGCAGAGGCACCTGCTTGGGCACCAGAGCATCTTCTGACCTCCAAAGCAGGCTGAGGAGCACCTTTGCACCAGCACATGAGTATGTGGGGCACTGAGGCCAACCCTGCCCTGTACTGATCACACTGAGCTGCACCAGCCCCAGTGGGGCAAGAGGAGTGGCAGGAATTATTTCCACTATTTTTTTGTTTGTTTTGGTGCTCTTCAGGCCTAACCTTTCCCTGGGACCCTCCTGAAACCCCCCAAAACAGATACACAAAACCTTTCCTGCAGGACAGCTCCGGGACTCCCTGGGACCACCTGGCAGGAGCATCCTGAGCCCTGCCTGCAGCAGATCCTCACAAGACAGCCTGTTCCAAAGATCCCCAGGCAGCATCCAGGCTGCTCCGTGCCCAAACTGGGGACTTGCTGCCTGGTGCTGAGGGAGAAGCTGCCTGAACCCCCGGCTGGGCAGCCCCACAGGGGAGAGCCAGGACCACAGCATCCCAGTGGATAACTGCCATTAACCTCTCCCTTGGAACAAGGAGGTGCAAATGAGCCCACAGTAGCCTCCTTTCTTCTGGCTGAGCAAGATTGATTGAAAAACAAATTGGCGCAAATAAAGCATGTAATTAGATTAAAGCCTCTCGCCTGGAGCGGACGGGGAGCGGCAGCGAGGGCTTCACAGGAGCCCGCAGCCCCTTCTCACCTCCCCAGCACCCAGCGTGGCTTGGGGGCCACTGGACCCTCCCGCATGACCCCCAGCACCTGCAGGATGCGGCCGGGGCTGCCCATGACCTCAGGGGAACTGCCCTTGCCAGGCCCCCCATGCTCAGCCGCTCCAGTTCCAGCTGTGCTCCAGCCATGGTTTGGGTGCCTTTGGTGCATCCCTGGGAACCCTGGTCACGGTGTTCAGAGGGAGAATCACCCCCAGACACCCCCAAGCCCCACTGTGCCTCGGGGTGAGTTTGCTCCCTGCCTCCTGAGCTGCCTGCTGCCAGTTTGGGAACAGGAGAGAATGGCCTGAGTGATATCTGGTGTTTTGGGACATGGTGCCCATAGCAGCCATGGCCTCATCAGCATCCCAATTTTCCCAGATATAAAGGGAGTGAGTAGGAAGGCTATGGCTGCTGGTGACACAGTGGGGACAGTCCCACTGTGACCCACTGGAAAACAGTGCACTGGAAAACACCACACCAACACCGAGTTTTATGGTTCATCCACCCCCTCCTCTCCACCCTCCTCACTCTCTCCCAGGAGCACACGGGGCTGGCAGCACATTTTCTACCCCCTTCCCACAGGATCAAACCCAGCACTGAGCCCCAGGACACGTGGGGGTGCCAGCCCTGACAGGGCTTCATCCACACCCGGTGCTTCCCCACTCCAAACATATCCCAAGCCACTGACGAGCTCCAGGGGTGCTGCTTCCTGAACTCCAGGGGTGCCCTGGGATGCAGAACTGCCAAGAGCCACTGACAACACCATTAAATACATTCATAGGAAGCCATCTGTCCTCGGGAGCATCAGCCACCCCCTAAATTCCTGCCCAAAAGCAGCTCCCAGCTGAGCAGAACCAGAACAGGGAAAATCACACTTCCCACTTTGAAACAGAGAGCTGGTGCTGGGGACAAGGGCTTTGTTTCTCCAAGGGGAATCAGAACCTGGAAATGTCCCCAGATGGGGAGAGAATCAGTTCGTTTCACTTCAAAATCATCATCATTGGTTTTGCAAATGGGTCTGAGGGTGATGCTGAGCTGGGCAGTCCTTGATCTGAAGCTCGTGGCTTGGCTACAGTGCCCAGGGCTTGTGGGCACCCAGGTACCCCCAGGGTCAGAAGGACAGTCCCTCAAGCAGTGTCCAGAGCTGGGCATGTGGGGATGAAGGGAGATGGGGAGGGAAAGACGTGGGATGGAGAGATGAGGGATGGAGGGATGTGGGGATGAAGGGTTGCAGGGATGGAAGGATATGGGGATGAAAGGATATGGGGATGGAAGAATGGAGGGTTTGGGGGTGGAGGGATGGAGGAATGAAGGGAGATGGAGATGAAGGGATGTGGGGATGGAGGAATGGAAGGATGTGGGGATAAAGGGTTGCAGGGATTAAGGGATATGGGGATGAAAGAACAAGGGGATGAAGGACTTGGAGGGATTTGGAGGTGGAAGGAATTGAGTGCAGGGAATGGAGGAATGGAGAAATGGAAGGATTTGGGAGTGGAGGGATGCAGGGATGGAGGACTGAATGGATGTGGGGATGCAGGAAGCCCTGCACTGGGGTGATAAGAGCACGGTGCAGTTGTGCCTGAGGCTTATCTGCATTTTAGCAGTTTTGTGGAGTTTGTTTTGTTTTTTTCCCCCCAGACTTTCTGAGATATTTTGAAGTGACCAGAAGTTTCCTCTCTGGAAGTCCCTCACCCCTATTGTGCTCACAGCCATTCACTGCAGATCACCATGAGAAACCTCTTTTCAGGAGGGAGCTGGACCCTGCGGCCGATCAATCAGTCAATCAATCATGCAGTCAATCCATCACCTCGCTTACAGCCCGAGACAGGCAAGAGAATACCCATGCAGGGCTGAATTCATTCCTCATTTGGATGGGTACAAAGCTGGAGACCCCCAGACTGAGCCCAGATTTACACCAGGGTGACTGAAATGACAGTTTGTGCCCCCGATTGTGCCGAAGGCAGCTGGGCAGACCTTTATTCCCAGGCTGTGGGAGGTGCCCTGCTCTCCACAGACAGAGCTGACACTCACTGTTAGAGCTTCCTCGGAGCAAAGTGCTGTGGCTTTTCTCTCCACAGGGTCCCTCTGGCCATGCCCCATCCCATCCTCACCCAGATGAGCAGGCAGGCTGTGCCCTGGCAGCTCCCCCCCCGGCCCTTTGGGAGCCCTTTGGGAAGGAAGGGAGCAGTGCCGGGCCCGTGCTCAGATCCGGTGCTGCTGATCCCCTCCAGACCCTGTGAGTGCTGACACGAGTGGCAACACACGTGCACACACTCCTGTTCACTGCACACCAGTGCTGGGTGATGGCTGAGGCAGGTCACTGCTCCCAGCCCAAAGGAAAGCTCAGCCTGGCTGTGCTCCTGTCCCCGCGCTCTCATTTTCCGAGCGAGCCTCGCACCCCTCGCAGATGTTGTGGAGGCAGCTGGCAGCTCACACGGTGTTGACTCCTTGTTTCCAGCTGCTGCAGCTCGTTAAAAGGAGCTGTGGTACATTTAATCCTTTCCTACTGTCACTCTTGCCTTGAAGCTGCTGCTGCAGCGATGATCACTGTGTTTACAGGGCTGTGAGCAGGGGGACAGTGATCCGCTCATCTGCCCGGAGTGGAGCTGTGGAGCCAAAAAGGCACTTTCCCTTGGGGATGCAGGGGTACAGACTAGCTAGGAGGCTGGGGATAAGGAGATTTCTCCCATCTGCCCGAGCCATGAAATTCAAGCACAGCTCCTGTACATGTGGTGGGAGCAAGGGATTTATTTAACTCATCTTCTACCTGTGCCTGCTGAGGTTTTGCTGGGGTGCTGCAGATGCTGGTGGCAGCAGACCCCAGGGACCCCTTTTTCCTCCATGCCTATCTGTGGAGACAGGCTGTGAGCCTCTGCCCACCCTCTGAAATCTGCATTTTGCCTTTCTGCTGAGGGATGCAGGAGCCCATTCCTGCTGCTCACCCTGTGATTGTCCTGGGAGGGATGGTGTGTACCTGGGAGCAGGGGACTCTCAGAAGGTGGCTTGGCATCACCTCAATTCATCTAGGCATGGGCACGCAAAGATTAAAGCTTCTGACACTCAGACAGAAGAAAACCAACCCTCTTTTAGGGCTGGAATACTCTGGCTACCTGCAAATGCTGCTGAAACAGGAGTTCCAGGTCATCAGGGAAGCCAATTTTCCCCATTCCTGGTTCTTGGGGGAGGATTCTGGCTAAATTTGGATATCAAGGCATGTACCCACCTCTGCAGTCTGGGAAAGCTGCAACTTGCAGCCAAGCTGTGCACACTGGGGGACCCCCAGGGATCACCAAGACTGGGGGTTTCCCCCTTTTCTGCACTTGCTTCCAGCCTCTTCCTCACCAGCCAGGAACAAAAGGGCCCAAATGACATTTGGAAACTCCAGATCTGGTTTTGAAGCTGCAGAGGCTGATTTCCAGGGGAAAACCATGTGAAGTTGCATCAATCCAATCACCTGGTTTTATTTAAGCCCACTAGCCAAAATCATCCACCTCAGATAATCATTCCCAAACCAATCTGGATTTGATTCAGATAAGACAATGACTGAGTGGCAGGTTTGTAAACCTTTACCCCCCACTGTTATTTTTGTTTGCCCTTTCACTGGGGCCCTTCTGCCTCTCTGAATGGGACCAGAGAAGGATGGGGTGGTAGCACTTTCTTGCCTCAGAAAGGCTGCAAAAGTGAGGAGCACCCCCTCCTCATCCTCCAGTCTCCCGGAGTGGGAGAGCATGAATGCATTTCATCTAAACAATTCAGTTTTGGACTGTTTTCCCAAATTGATTGGGACCTCTGAGAGCTAAGCAGAGCCAGGCAGGACCCCCCCCACCAAAGCTGATGTTGTCCCACCCCTTGTACCAAGGCCAGGTTTGGCCCATGGTCTTCTGCAACGTGCCCCTCGTTGGCTCCCAGTGGAGTGATGCTCTCTCAGCTCTTGGCCAGGGTGGTGCTTTCTGTCCCCTGCAGCTTCGAGCAAAGGAAATAAAGCAGCATCTCTCCCAGAACTGGCTGCATCCAAAATCTCTCACTATTTACCTTCTCCATCTCTGTAACCCTTTTGCTCCCACAGCACAGGAGCTCTGGCTTGCAGACACACTGATTTAAGGATGTGCTAAGAACCCCCACAAAGTTCAGCAGAATTCTACAGGATGGGGGGCTCTGAGGGTTGCCAAGGCACAGCACTGTCAGATGATCCCCCTCAAGGGGAAGGGGTGAAATGTGGACGGTTCAAGTTCCTTGGACAAAACAGTGCTTAAAAAATCCAATAAAATCACTGTGAGTAGAATTATGATGGGGTGCTGGGCCTGTCAGATTGCTCAGCTTGGCTCAGCTTTCATGAGGAGGCAGGACAAGTGGCTCCTGGTGAGCTGGGTTGGTCTCTGGTCACCCTTCTGGGCAGGGAGTGGGGAGATCCAGCCCTCCAGTGACACAGGGATCCAAGAAATGTTGTCGAGTCATTGCTCATGGCTCGCAGGCTGTCAGGATGCCCCCATGGATAACCTTTTCCCAAGGGTTCCTCTGCTGAAGGGAGGTGTCTCTGACCCTGCTGAGATGTTCTCAGTTAGTGGCTTTATGGCAACTCAGTTGGGCTTGGGCAGATCCCTAAATAACCCCTTTCCTCACAAAGAGGGTGCAGAGCTGTGGGACTCACTCCTTCCCCAGTGGAGCTGTTTGCTGCCAGGGGCTGTGGGGGGTCAGGACCAGGGGGTGCAGCCCTGCCAGCAGCACCAGGGAGAGAAGGTGGCTTTGGAGAAAGGCTGGAAAACCCTGCAATCACCTACCCAAAGCCTTGGTCTAAGGTGAAGGGCACCTCCTGACCGACCTGCCTCTGATCCCTGCAGCCATCCCTGTTGGCATTCAGGGAGATGCAGGGCTGGCAGGGAGCACCTGGCTCTCCCCACTAGTTGCACAGGGACCTGCTCCTCATCAAAGTGACCCCATTTTGTGCCTAAAATGGGTTGTGCATCCCCTTATCCTGCTCAAGGGTCCAATTGCTGCAGGCTCCGTGCTTGTCCTGACCCCGCTAAGGGGCCAGGGGGGCACCAGCCCCAGCGCTGCCCCAGCCCACCCCACACAGGGCCTGGTGCTGAGCTGGTGGCCGTGACTCACAGCCTGGGGCTCCTACAGGTCACACTGCCACAGCACATCAGGGCAGGCACTGACAAGGGCTGTGGCCAATCAAGGTGGATTTGGGATGGCCAAATGCAGCTCTCCCAGCTGGCGTTTGCCCGGGGCAGTGGGGGAATTCAAGGAAGGAGTTGTTTCCCCAGCTGTGTTGGTACCTGCATGGAGCCCACAGGTGGCCAAGGTGGGGACATCCCCACACCAAGTCCCCTTACAGCCAGGACAAGATAGAGGGGCTAACAGGAGCTGTGGGGAGGGGCTCTGTGTGGCTGAAAGAAGATGGTGAGCTGCACTACATCATACGAGTAAGCTCCTGAGGACCTGAGGAAGAAGATTTCTCCTGATGGAGTTGGGTAACAGAGGCTGGTATTACCAGGAAACAGTGTTGTAAGGAAGAGAAGACCTGCTCCTGCTTGGCTTCAGCTTAAGTGTGATGGTCCCTGTTCCTGATAACCCAACACCTTGTTTTGTAGGGACTCCCCAAACAACACACCTCATGCTGGTACCCAATGTCTAAGGCAAAGCACCCAAAGGGCTGCTCAGCAGGGCTGGGCTGGAGGGAGCTGCCTGGGGCAGCCCTTGGTGTGTCTTCAGGCTCCTTCCAGCCCTGCAGCTCGGAGGGAACACTTCCAGAAGCACACAGGAAACAACAGGCACAACCCAAGGCTGGAAGATCATTCTTGCCCGGACCAGCCTGATACTGAAACACAGAGTTGCTGCTTCTGCATTTACACGTAGCAGGACTTGTCCTTTAAATCAGTCCCATGGAACACCCTGGGATTTACCTTGCCATGACACTGGCGACCTAAGACCTTGTCCCTTTGCTCCCTGGGTTCCCCACCCTGGGAGAGCTCCTGAGCACACAGCAACACACACAGCCCGTGTGACAACCCTTGCCACAGGACGAGCCTCGGCTCAGAGTTCAATTCAAGGTGGCGTCCATCACTTTTAGTACAAACTCCTAAATTTATGAACCCTCCTACACTGCTGAGGCAAAAGTAAACAGCCTTTACACCTCGTGTCCTTCACAGCTGTGGCACTGCTCAAATACCCCAGGAACCTGCAGGCAGTGGGACAAGTCACCCTTTCCTGGGACTCTCTGGCTCCTGCCATCATCCCCTGCTCAGATCCGGACATGAGACACATTGTTATAACACACACAGGTCACATCAGCACCCGAGACTGCTTGGCACAAGGAATGCTCAGATCTAGGAATACAACAGGAATGCTCCTATACAGCAGTAAGCAGTGATTAGGTATTTTTTCCCTTTTGGAGGATTTTTGGTTCTCCAGTCCTTCTCCACCAGAAAATCTCCTTGGAACTGTTCTCATCTTTCTGAGAAGGTAACCACGAAACTTTCTAATCAACCAGTGGTGGTTTCGAATCCTTACCCCTTTTCCATCAAGTGTTGGTTCCACATTGAGTGGAACCACACATTAGGTTCCACCCTGTGTGCTTATGGATTTAGAACCTCTGGAAAAACCTCTCTCCACCTTCTCTGCACTCCCACATGCTCTGAGGAACACCCGTCTCTCAGGATGCTGCACAGCTGTTTTGAACACTCAGACGCTTGGGCGTAAAAGGAAACCACTTGTCCCGGTACAAACACCAGGATTTATGTATTTAATGGAACTTCATTCAAGGGAGGGGGTTGCTCAGAAGGCTTTTAGCATCACAGTGCTTCAAAAGAAGAGAGAACGTACCTGCGGGCTCCTCCGTGCTGCTGGCGGCCGTGGTGGGGGGCGCGGCGGGGATCTCTGTGCGGGACAGGAGGAGGCAGGAGCAGAGGGGAGATAAAAGGAGGAGGAATTATTCCAAATCCCAGAGAGCCTGGCCCCTGCACACACTGCATGTTCCCTCCCCAGCCGTGTCTACCAGCACGGAGGGTTTCCCAACGATGTCCTCCAGCAAGGAGCATTGCAAGAGCCCCAGGACCATACCTACTGGGGAGTCAGGCCTCCCTGGAGGGTGTGGGGAAGGGGGTTTTTAGCAAAACATTTGGGCTTGTGGCTGCGGGCTGCACTGTGCCCAGCCCCTGCAGGCAGTGGGAATGCTGCTGCCTCTCCCTGTCCCAGGGCTGTCCCTTCCAGCTGCTGTCTCCACCCACGTCTGAGGCAGTGTGAGCACTCCTCTCCTGTGAGAGAGGGTGCAGGTAAAGCATTGCATCTCTCTGCAGGGATACAGGTGTTACCTCACACATTTAAGGGAAAAACAAACATATCTGGTGCCAATGCACTGGTCCCTGGTTTTGGTTTGGGACCAGCTTTGCAGAGCAAAAACCACATAATATTCGGGATTTTCATGCCCACACCTGGCTGTGTTTGTTGAAATTCAAGGGATGGGCTGTGGATGGAGGGATGGCCCCAGCTTTGCAGGATGCTCTCCTTTCCCAGAGCACATACATAGCTCTCATCACAGACATCCTTCACACATTCAGGGCATGATGATGCAATTTCTGTGCATTCCTGGTAATCCTGGTGGGGGAACTCCCCACCAGCCCAGTTTGAAAGTGGAATTTAGGCATGAGCTGGGGGTCAGCATTTGCCTCCTTCCACTTGTGCTCTTGGGAACACACCTGGCCACGAAGGCAGGGTTTGCTGGGGTCAGTCTGCATTGTGGTGACAGCAGCTCATAGGGGTGCAGCCCAATTAGCATTAGATGATTTTTTCAAGTCATTCACTCTCATGAAATTAAACACAGGCATAGCCCATGTGAAAGACATGGTACATAGTCAGGAAGCACACAGACAGCCAGCACAGCCATCCCAAAAGGCTGGGTGGGTACGTCTGCCTGCAGTGCAGACAGACCCTACTGGGGTCTTGTTCATTCCCCATGAGGTGTTTTTTGCATGATTGTAAGTCTCTGGAACAGGGAAAACATAAGCAGTGGTAAATCAGAGAGTAACTGTGCCCTTGCAGGCAAGGTGGCAGCCCCTTGCTAGTGGCAGTGAGCCTGTGGCAGTGGGAGAGCAGCGTGGGCAGGGATGGAGCCCCCCACTACACACAGATCAAACATGTGTGAACTCCATCCCCTCCCACGTGTGGGATATGCTGACTGACATTTTTCAAGGACGAAAATGTCCTGGTTTGGGTTTTTCTGGGATGAGGGAATTGTGAGTTGCTCATATCTTCACTTGAATTGCTTTAGAGTCCTATGTGCAGATCCAGCTCCCAACAACTGCCCGTGGGCTTGACGGCCAGGCCAGAGCCTGGCTTGGAAAGCATTTTTAGCAAAACATCCCTAGGCAAGGATGTTTTGCAGTGACACAGAAGTAAGTGGCTCCCATGGGTGCTGGGTGGTGGTCAGGTGGCAGGGCCAGGCAGGGCAGCCCTGCCAGGCTCACACCAGCCTTGAGCACGCAGGGTCGGGAGCTGTGTGAGCACAGCCCGGCTCCAAACCCCTGCATGGGTCATGTTGAAATCCTGTGTCTGTCTTTATTTAGTGCAACAAATCCCAAGGGAGCTGATGCAAGGAACAATTTACTCTCTGATTTGCCATGGCCCTGGGGAATGGCTAATGATAAACCTTTGTGCATACTTGCTGCAGCACAGCCTGGAGCCACGACTGGAGGTCTTGGAGAAATAAGCATCTAGTTTGAGCTCTTGCTGTCCCATTGCAACATGGGGAAAAATGAATCTCAAGTGACCAAAACCCACCCAGAATGCATGTTTTCTTCAGCAGGAGAAGGTGGACAAAGGGTATCTTCCCCATAATTCAGCAATGGCCATGCTGAGAAGGAGATGCTGGGGGGGGGGACAGAGCAGGAGCAGACTGTGGGTTCCCAGGAAAGACTTGAGTTTTTTCAACCTTCACTTTTCTCGTTGGGCCTTTTTCCCCTCTTAGGAGCAAAGAATCACTCTTGAGGGGAGCAGTTCCTCCTTCCCAGCCCATCCCAGGCACACTAATTTTGATGCTTCCTTTCGTTAGGGTGGGGGGAGATGTCTCACAAGGTGCATGAGCCACTGAATGATCCAACAGCAGCAAACCCAACAGGCAGCAGAGAGGAGCACCAGGCTAAAGCCCACCTTGCCTGGGCAGTGAGAGCTCAGCAGGGGCTGAGTGGGGATCTGGGTGTTTGCAGAGCAAATGCTGCAGTGGAGACACTTTGGGAGCTGTACCTGTACCGGGGTGCTCCCTGCTGTTGTTTGAAGAGCAGAGAAGGAGAGCAGCCTTGGGAAGGCAAATTGAAAAGCAAGCCCAAGGAAGCAAACAATAAACCAGCCTCTGTTTCTGGGAGGGTTGTGTGAGTGCAAGATCCCCTTTAGCAACCCAGGTGCTATCACTGTGTTACTGTGATGGCAACTTCACCAAACCAGCAGCTCTTCTGATCTGAGCTCTGTGTCAGTGCAGCACAACCTGGCTTTGGAGAGAAAATCCTGTTTGTAGGGATCTGCTCTAGCATCCAGACCTGATGTGGTACCCAAAAATAAATGTGCTCTTGAGGCACCTTTGCTCCATGAAGCAAAATCAAATTACCATCAAACTGGTCTGTAACTGCACCCACACAGCCCACCCAATGAGGCAGATGAGCTGTTTGGAAGCCAGTGCTGGATCCTGGGCTATGTTCCCTCCTGTGGGGATGGGAGGGGAACCCAGGCAGCTCCATCCCCCGAGCACTGCCCGCTGGCACGGTCGCGACAGGGTTAAGCAGCCTCCCAACACGGGCAGTGGCTCCTGCGGCTTTTTAAGGGTTAATATCTCTAATCTACAGACACTGAAAGAGTGATCCACCTACTTATGCAGGGGGCGATGGGAGAGCGGCTTTGCTGGTAGCCTTTGGCGCATCGGTTGCAGGTGATGCCGGTGACACCGTCCTTGCAGGGACACTGGCCCGTGGTTTGGTTGCAGGTTTGGCCGGCGGCACCCACGGGATGGCAATCGCACTCTGTGGGGGGAACACACAACAAGAGGGTCAGGGGAGAGCAGAGCGGGCGCAGGCGACGTTGTGGCATCGTCGGGGAGCAATCCCGGCGTGGCTCCACCTTTCCTGCCGCCGGCAAACATCCCACCCAGCCAGCGACCGCACCGACCTGGAACGGAGGTGGCATTTGGCAGAGGGGGTGTGGAGGCCCTTACTTGGGCACAGAGGGGATGGCACCGGAGAGAGGGTGGCCCTGCCACAGCCCATCCCGCTGCGGGGATGGAAACGCAGCCAGGCTGTCTCAGGTGCTGCACAGCCCTGGGGAGGCAGCGTGGGGACACCCACCCGTGGGCACAGAATCACAGAGCACACCGAGTTGGAAGGGATCATCGAGGCCAACTCTTAGCCCTGCACAGGCCCATCCCCAAGAGTCACACCGTGTGCCTGAGAGGAAACACAGCTGCCTTATCCGTGAGTGCTGTGACCAAGAGTTTGCAGCACTCAAAGAGGAGGGGAGCAGGCAAAGCAGCACCCGCTGCCCCCACCCCAGCAGTTCAAACGCCCTCAGGCTCCCAGGAGCAGTGGCAGGACTGTAAGGAAGAGGGACAAAACCCAGGAGTGTTTCATTGCCCCTTCAGCACATGAGATCTCAGGCAGGGAGCGAGTGCTTTCAGAGATGTCGGGAATTCATTTCACATGCACTACAAGAAAAACCAAACCAGCCACCCTCCTCCTTTCAGTGCTTTTGCTCGAGCCCTTCCCTGCTGAGCAGCATCCCTGGCAGCTGGCACGGAGGGAGCAGGAAGGAAATGCCCTTGTGGGATGCAGGCAGGCTGGAGGACCTGCTGTTCCCGGCCAGATGGATGGAGGCTTGACGGCGGAGCTGGGCAGATGTGAAGGGTTTGGCAGGGGATGTAAATACTGCACTTGAAAACATTCACCATCTCATTTCCCACAGTGGGACTTACCGGCGCAGCTGTTTGGTTAAAAAAAAAAAAAAAAAAAAAAAAAAAAAAAAAAAAAAAAAAAAAAAAAAAAGCCAAAAAAAAAAAAAAGGCATCAGGGCTTGTTATCATCGCTGCTCCAAAAGGATTACGGCCTCGAACATTTGTTAACAGCCCTGATTTCTAAGAGCTGCAAGCACCGTGCCAGACTGTGGTCTGCCCCTGCTGAGCAGTGGCAGGGAGAGGCAGGAAAGCAGGAAAGCTTTCCTTTTCTTCTGCAGCATCCTCGAGAAGGAGCCAGCCAAATCCCTCCCAGGGGAGCACTGATCCCGCTCTCCTTCTGCCCCTCAGGGGAGCTGCCTGCTAGAAAGGGGGTTTGGGGGAAAATGTGTCCCACTGCCCAAAATCTGGAGGGAGCTGGTCTGTGGGTCAGGACCAGTACAAGTGTCTCCATGGGCTCCAGTGGCTTAAAACACCCCCAGATCCCCCAAACTGGGCATACCACTCCTATGAGGGTTTGTTCTGGACCCTGCAATGATTCTTGGTTTGTCTTGCAACCCCCCAGCTCTGAGACACCCTAAATCTGCCTCATCTGGGGACAACAAATCACATCCCACATTCATTTGTGTTGGTGTCCAAGCTTTGATGTTTGGCTAGAGCTTCCCTCTAACTCATCCCAGCACGATCCTGCTCCAGCTTCCCTGTACCAGCAGCTCCCAGTTTGACCCCCCTCCCAGCAGGGTTTGGATAGTGCCTCTGGCCTCCTTGCACCAGGATTTCCCCTTCTCCCTGCATGGGACATCCCATCCCTGTGCAGCCCTTCCCAGAGCACCAACAAACTGCTGCCATCCCTGACTACACCAGTCTTGGATGGGAAGAGATGGAGCCTTGCCAAAACCTGATGATTTTTTCACATATGAGGGGGAAAAAAAACCCTTCAAGAAACCAACAACGCTTTTGCTTCTTTTCTCCTCTTTTCCTAACACTTCTGATTTGGTTTTTTTGGTTAAGGGTCCTGCTCTCTCCCCTGCTGTGAGCTGTCCCTGCTTGCTGCTTGCTGCCCACAGCAGAAAATTTGCTTTTCTAAACTTAATTTTGATTGAAAAACTTTCAACATGAAATGAGTGTGGCTGGTGATGAGCTCGGAGAGCAGAGGGATGTTTAGGTGGGAAAACCTGCCCGTTGCAGCCCCAGGGGATGGCTTTGACAATGCTGGGGGAGAGGAAATAAAAACACATTAAGTGAAACAGTGAAGAAGAGCCAGGGCAGAAAAGAGTTAAAGAAGAGCAGAGAGGCAGGAGTTAATACAAAAATAAGCAAATCAGGGAAGGGTTACACAAGAAGAGGCAAAGGGCAGGAGGATGGGGAGGAACATGCCTCATGTTTCAGGCGTCCCCTCTGGGGCTGCGCTGGTTTCAGGCATCGCCTGCAAACCCCCATCCTGTGAGTAATCCTCCCCCATGTGAGCGGATTGCACCGATTTCAGTGGGCCTGCTTGGACGAGAGAGGGAAAGGGAGGGAAAAAAGCCTTGGTGATGAGTAAGATTTACAGAATCAGGCTCTTGGAGGCCGGGCTGCAGAGCACAGAGCGCTCCTCTGGACACCACATAAATAAATAGCGATGCTGCTGCTTCCTTCCCTCATGAGGTAATGCCTCGGCACAGCTTGTCTGGAGCTGCTGGGTTATTTTTACAGCCGTATCTGTCTGAGGTTGTCTCCTCTCTCCCCAGTCTGGGCTCCTGGGAGGGCTCTGCACACAAGTGTCACCTGTGTCCCCACGGGCACGTGTGATGTGCCCAAGGTTGCAGAGTAGGCAAGTCATGGATCTGGGACTCACCAGCTCGTGGTCCAGGACCTCACCAGGACAAAGCCCTGGCTGATCTCTGACAGCTCATGCTGACACACTGTGGGGTAAATCCCCTCTGGGTGGAGGGATGTGCTTTGTGTCACCAGTCCCCAACTTTTGGTTGGGGCACAGGACCCTGCGCGTCCGGGACCGCTGCCCCGGGCAGAGCACTCCTGCTCCTCCAGAGCCTGACCCCACTCTGACTTGTCTATCTTCCAGAAAACTCTCTGAATCAGCAGCAACTCAGCCCTCGTGGGCAGGGAGGCAGGAGGTGGTCTAGGCGGTGTCTGCAGATGTGTATTTGCCGTCCCTGTCCTAGAGAAACTGAACCAGCGCCAGCAATTAGGAGCAATTAAAGGTAATTTGCAGTTCCCTGGCCAGTGCAAACACTTGCAGCCAGCAATTACAGGCTCTTCTCCTTCCCCAGCCGTGGAGTGGCTGGGCTGCTGGTGCTTGATGCTGATTTTTCTAGTACGGTTTAAATTCCTTTGTAATGCCAAGTTGAGGAAAGACTGCAGTAGAGTCACAGTGGGGGTGTGATTGGTGCCAACGCCCCCTTTGACATCCCCATGACCTTCCTGATGGGCACCTTTGGACTCACAAAACGGCTTTTCAGGCCTCAACTTCCCTGAGTGCAAGGATCTGTCCATCACCCACCACGATGCAGAGGGTCAGCAGTGCCCTGCACTGAGCAGAGCCCTTGGGGCCCCAGGGCTGAGGAAACCTCACTGATCAGGAAAGGAGGGTGTCTGGGACATGACTGGGGATTATAAGGGGGATAAGAAGTTTTTTTTCCTACTGTATCCTCATGCCTTGCTTGAAAGGATCACCCCACAGAGAAGGGTGCAAGGGTGCAATGAGATGAGAGAGCAGCAAAGAAGAACTATGTTGGTGCAAGAAAACAAGAGGTCTGCAGTCTGTTAGTCCACAGAGCACTGGGGGAAGGAAATAACCATCAGGATTTAGTTCTTTCAGAAAACCTTAAAGAAAAATCTTTGATGTGACAGAAATGATCAGGAATTTCTAGGGAAAAATGAAATTATTTGCTGTTTGAAAGCATGGCTGTGGAGGAGGAAACAAGGAGCAGGAATCTACGGTGAGGTTTTAATGGGCACTGATGGTAGCAGTGGGGGTGCCTCTGCTCATAAAAGCTGATTTTTCTTATAAAATAATCATGGAGTGGAAAGCAGGGAGCTAAAAGCATTTCTAAGTGACCCCCTGCAACTTGGCTAGTCCAGATGTGTTGGTCTTCTGCGAGACAGACCCAAACTGGCCGAATGGATGAGGGGATAGCAGCCAAAATCCGGTGCACAGAAGGCTGCATAATTGGAAGGAGGGAACAGGATGGCTCATACACACTGAAGGGTCCCAATTAACTGCAACCACTCCAGGAAAAGATCTAGGAGTCAATGAAACATCTGGCTGATTGCAACGGAGCTCAGAAGAGCCACAAGATGGGAGGTTGTGTTATGAAAGGGGTAGAGAGTAACAGTGAATGTGTAATATCATGGCACTATAGAAATCAATAGCACGTCCTCAGCTGGGGAACTGCAGTGAAAGGCAGGGAGAGGCACCCATCTGAGGACGGAAAAGATTAGGGATGCCTTGCCAAGAGACGATGGAGGGGTGCCAAGCAAGGCTGAGCGCCGAGAAGGTCAGACAGGTGCTCCTCTTCACTGGTCCTTAAAGCACGGGGACAAAGGGACATTCAAGGCGTTTAAAAGGCAACCTTTTTCAATGATAAAAGGAAATGCTTCTTTGCACTGCACGTAATTAACTCGTAGAACTCATGCTACGAGACACCATGGCAAGGGCCCAACAGGATTAGATAGGGCTATGAATGAGAACATCTGTAGTTACATTAGCTGGGATTAATATATATACGGATATAAGCACTCCAAGCCAGCTACTAACTGCCTGCAGTTAGGAGGAGATTTCCCCTGGGGCCAAGCTCTTGCAGAACTGGCTGTCTTGGAGTTTTATATCTCTGTCTGGAGCTTCCAAGACAAGCCACTATTATATGTACAAACCTGCTGAGGCAGAGCATCACCCACCCGAGCACAGGCAGGGACACATTTCTGTGCCTCAGCTGAGGTTTGGGACGAAAAAATACCTGCAAGCAAATCTTAGGGCCTTTCATGGAAGGATGCAAAACACCCTGGGAAAGTGGTTGAACTTGCCGGGGTGTCTCTGCCCCGCTGAAGGCTGACAAATAGCATGACAAAAGTGCAAATATTTTTCCTCCTCTGAATTTTGGTCGGAGGTATTCCCAGCTGCTAATCTTCCCCCACACACGTGTGTTGAAAGGTAAACAGAGGGATAAATCTCCAGGCTTAGCTCTCCTCAAGTGTGACCTTTATTGAGAAGGTACCTGAAAAGACCTGCATTTTTGGAGAATTAACATCTTCCTGCTTTCAGGGAAGCTGTGTCTTTGGGAGGCCTTCAGAATGACAAAAAATCCTTTTGACTGAGAAAAAAGGCTTTGATTCTACAAGGTGTGCAGATTTCCTCTTGTCACACTGGATCTGCCACGATCACACACCTCGCAGGGCTTCCAGATCCAACTGCCCAAAGCGTGACCTCTGTGCTGAGCAGTGACCCAACAGTGCATCAGACTGGAAAGAAACACCTTAATTTACAATGGTCACTGATGAAGTTCCCTGTACTGAGAAATCACATTAATTTTAAGTATGAATTCAAGACTCATATAGCCCAGATGCCTTAGGTGCACATTTATGTTTGCCCACGCTTTAAAATGCTTTTCCAGAATCACGGCCAAAAATTGCTTCCCTTTGGTTGCTTTTCTTCTCTCCTCTGAAGACTTCAATGGGAGTGAAAAATACGGCTACAGAAAATTTCTGTTGGAAAAAAAAAATGCCCCAAACTCAGATTTCTTTCAAACCCCTTCTCTTTGATTCCAGCAGTATTTTAAACACCGAAATGTCAAAACAGCTCAAATTTGCCTGTTGCCTCAATAACACAGCCTGGTGCAGTAACCATATCTCAGTCTTATGCTTTAGTATTTAAAGGTGTGGTTCCAATATTATTACTTATGTGAGCTTTTTGTTGTTGTTGTTGTTGTAGAGTTGTTTTTTCCTGCTCCACTGTCTTTAGTAACTTGCATACTGAGATCCTGGTTCCTCTGGACATATCTGCCCAGGGAATGCAAGGTGTGAGAACTCCTCGGGTGGGTCCAGCTCTCCCATGGTATCCATAATCCATCCCAGAGATGACCCCTTGGAACTGTCACAAAGTCCTGACCTGGGCAGGCTATTTTAGGAGATTTGCTTTGGCTCCCATCTTTGGGGAATCAATTCAAAACAAGCAGCTCTCCTTCCTCTGGAGACCTATCCCAGTTATTTGTCCATGGATGAGGAAAGTCTGGTCTGATCTCTGTGCACCTGAGTGCTGCTGGCTCTGAGGACAGCACCCTGTGGGGATGGGGGAGACCACAGCCACTGCCAGAGCATCTCCACCACGGGCAGCACGTCCTGCAAATCCCACAGATTTATGTCATGAGGAAGAGAAACTGTGGTATTTATTGTGCACCCACCCAATCTGGCCCCAGCCAGTTTGCTTAACCAGAAGCAGAGGTTGAAATGTCTCTGTGTTAACCCTGAATACTAATAATGGCTTTAAATATTAACTATTAACTGCTTTGCAAGGAGATCGTCGGCTTGTCTGCGATATTGTGAATTGGATTTAGCTCTCCAAAGGATCATGTTCATGCACAATGTCCTCAGCACATTCTCTTGGAGATTTAAAGGTTTCTTGCCAGCAGAACATGAATTCCTCCTTTTATCGGGCGAAGCCAAATAATCTCTTGGTGTTCCACAGCGTCCCTCCTCCTGCGCTGCTTCTCAGGGCTCTCCCATTTCTTCCTCCTGAACTGGCACCCAGGGAAGCCAAGGGCTCTGGCGCCCTGCAGTTTGGGCCAAATTTCACAGATTAGACCTTGTCTTTGTCTTCTCCATAACAAGGAACAGACGGGCCCACAAAGCCTCCACTGAGCAGGAGTCGCCGCTAATCCGGAGGGGGCTTTGAACCACGGCAATAAATCCACTTTTTGGGCAGGCACACTATGGGCAGGCATTAGAGATACAGACAATAAGACAATTATGGCAGCACTCTCCAAAATGCTCGAAAATTCCCTCGTTAAAAAAAGTTGCTAGAAATTCCCCCATCGTCTGGGAGCTCCGGCTTTTGGGTGATTCTCAGCCAGGGATGCTGAGACACCCCGGGATGAAGCATCGGGGCTTGCTTCTCCCTGCTTTGCTGGCAGGGCTTGGGTTTTGTCATGGAGGATGTTATCCCTTTTGTTTTTCCATCAAAAGATGTCAAGTCTGGTCTAAGACCTGCAGGGAAAGCTCTGGCCAGGCAAAGAGCAGCTTAGTGGGGCACATGACTCTAAAGCAAAATACAGCTCATCCTGCTTTCATGGGAGACATTGCAGGGGAAGGAGTGTTAGAAAATACTAATTTTGAGGGCGGAAAAAAAGGCAAACCTTTTCTCCTCCTGATGTGTTTTTAGCATGGCTTCTGAGGAAATGAAGTTCCTACAAGTGTATTCTCCCACTAACAGTGTTTCAGTCAAATCTGGCAGCAGAGCAAAAGTTTCAGAGATAATGAGGTTGCCACAAGCCTCAGGAAAAAAAGGCAGTGGAGAAGATGAGAGAGAAACTCCAGGAAAAGCTTTGCACAGGGGGATCCCTTCAGTGTGCATGGCCCTTATGGGACACTGAAGTATCCACAGTGAGGAGAGCCCCCAACACCTCAAGTGCAGGGGAAAATTGCAATGAGAGCTCTCGGGGCACAAATCCCAGTCACTAATTTGTAATGCTCCAAGAAGCCTATGTTTAAGTGGAAAATAAATCCTTTTCTACCAGAAAAAAAAGCCTTTTTGTTTTACAATGCTGAAAACCAGAGTGTGTGGATGAGCAGGACAGAGCTTTGGTTTAATTCTCAGGATCTGAAAGCCTGGAGGACTTTCCAGTCTGGAGAACTGGTCTGAAGCAGGAAATTATCTCAACAGTTTGAAAACACTTGTGGAGAAGGCAAATTATTCCTTGTCTTTCCTCTGTCTTGGAGATATGCAGAAGTCTGGTTATGCAAGTGAATTTAGCAACTTTTGTTCATAGTCTGAGACTTATGGAGAACTGGGGTTTAGTCTGGTTTTATTTCTTAATTAGGGTGCAAATTCCCCTCTCTTGTGTCGCATGCCATCACTTCTGAAAAACCACAGTCCAAACCTGCCCTCCAGGATTGCTTCTGGATGTATCTCTGCTGGAAAACCAAACCCAAGCCACAGTTTTGAAGATGGTTGGCCCCCAGTTTAGCCAATAAAACTCCTTTTGGGCACCAGCATTGCCAGGATGTGATTTTTCAGGAATGCAGAGCTAGCTCTTGTCAGGGAATCAACTATCTACATTTTCCGATTCAGCTGGATCATCCAAGTGCCTAACATGGATTTGGGACTCAGCTGTCAGCTATATCTCCCCTCTGAAGGTGCTGGGGGGTGATTTCTAGGCTGCAGTGGAGACTCAAGGTCCTTCTGAGGGTCTCTGGAGGAGCCTCCTCCATCCTCCATCCTCCATCCTCCTCATCACACCTTTTGGTTCCCTGGAGTCA
This sequence comes from Lepidothrix coronata, assembly GCF_001604755.1. Lineage (NCBI taxonomy): Eukaryota > Metazoa > Chordata > Aves > Passeriformes > Pipridae > Lepidothrix > Lepidothrix coronata. Next base: position 230,954 of record NW_016690517.1, on the reverse strand, counting down.
GCAGAGTGTCTTTCCCTGAACCCTGCAAGCCCCACACAGTGCTGGCAGGTTCTGCCATGGCTTTTACCCTTTCCTCTTTCCCCTTTTCAGCTCATCCCTTCCCTGGGCTGTTCCTCCCCTCCCGTACCAAAAGCGATGCAGGTGGAGGTGGATCTCTAACCCAGCTCACCTGGGGGTGTCCCTCTCCTGGGGGGTGGTGTTTGGGGTCCTGGTTTGACAGAGCATTCCCAGGGCTGTGACACACAGAACGTGCTGGGGCCCTGAGTGCATCTCCCCTGGGAGCAGGAGCTCCTGGCTGGGCTGGGAATGCCAAGTGGAGACAGCAGGGCCCCACTCCGGGGTCTGTGCAGCAGGCCAGGCCCCTGACCCATGAACTGTGTCCTGGTTATGTCCACATGTTTTCCCAGCCCATCTGAAGATGTCAAAAGTCCCTTCCTCACCTCCCCTTCCCTAAACCAGGTTTGTTTCAAATTAACCTTTAAATGCAAGGGAGTTGTACCAACTCAACAAAGTCCAAAAGATTCCTGGGAGAGAGGGGAGCTCTGCTGAAAAGGGCTCTGGAAGTACCAGTGTGGTTCTTTGGAGGAGAACCAGAGCCCAGATGAGCAGCAGTCCCCTCCTTCAAAGTGCACAGGGCCTGCCCAGAGCAGTCCCAGGAGTCCTGGCTGGCAGGGGAGTCATATCCCACAGCAAAAGTGCCTGGTGGGAGCAATATGTGGAATTCTTGACTTCCCTGGAGCCAGAAGACAGCGGCAACTTAGGGAAATTTTTGGCATGGAGGTGATTTTGCTCTGACCTTATCAACAGGCAAACAGACAAACCCCTCTCTCTTCTTTTTCCTTTTTTTTTTTTTTCTTTTTTTTTTTTTATTTTCTTTCTTTTGTTGTTTTTTTGGTTAATGACCTTCAAAGCCAACTTCCAGAGATTGTAGCAGAGCAGAGACTCCCAGCACATGCATTTTTTTATCTGGGATGTGGGTGGCAGAGCCTCCTCGCTCATGGCAATGCCCCTTGGTGCTCTGCCAGCCCCTGGGGCTGGGAGGGAGGTCTGAGGTCCTCTCTGCTCTCTCCAAACATCCAGGTTTCAATCCTGGACTGCCTAAAATATCCTCCACTGAAAGCAAATATCTGTTTAAACTTTGCTGTGTTGTGGCAGGTGGCCTGATCAGAAGACAGAGAGAGGAAAAAATCAATGATGAAATTCTGGGAAGACCAGAAAGCAGGAGTTTACCTTCATCCCAGCTAATTTGCACTAAAATGGAGAACCATACATGATTAAAATTATGGATTTTAAAAAGCTGGAATGGCCAGGTAGATGCCTTGTGTTGAGCTTCATTATTCATTTGAAAAAGAAAAAAAAAAATCACTTCTTTTCCACGTTTTCACACTACAAATGCAAAACAGTTTAGGAGCTTCTGTAATACTCATGTCCCTTCTTTGCTCTGGGACCCTCCCAGCCCAAATTGGTGAATGGTGCAGCTCTGCCCTGGGTCCTGGGGGTGCCATAGAGGAGGTGGCACTCGGTGGCACTTGGTGGCTCTGGAGCTCCTGAGCTGCCCCAGGACACCCCCCCATGGCGACCCGTGAGCACGGACAGCTCAAAGCTGCACTTCCATAAACCTTCCCCAACTGATTTGTGTGTACCTGGGGGTTGCTGATGACAAGTTTTAGATGTAGAAGCCATAAATCAGCTCTCGGCACTTGGAGTAATATCGATATAAAGACTTGTGGGGCCTTGGGGAAGGGGGTGACTAAGGCACAGCCACTAACAAATGCAGAATGGAAGAGCAGCTAGAAATCTGTCCCCGTGGCAGTGGAAGGGCATGTCCTGTGGAGAAATGAAAGTCTGCGCTTGGCAGATCGATGCCTTGGAATTTGGACTTTCTCCAGTGATGTGATTTCTCAGAGATGACCAAGCCCTGACACATGAACTCGACCCAAGCCCTACCAACACTGTGAGTTGGCTCATCTCTCATCTGAACAGTAGCTCCAGCTGGTCTTCAAAGAGGAAGAAAAGGAGAAAAGGAAGGGAAGGAAGTTTGGTAATTAAGGACAACTCACTGGTGTGAATTCCTAGAAAGTATTGCCTTCGACTTTGCCTTGAAACAACAACTGAGCTGGACTGGAGATGGGCATCAAAATGAGGTTGCTCTGGAGAGGGGAACATCTCTCTTGGGTTGCACTTCACCCTTGTCTAAGGTGGATGCCAAGGGCACATCTCCTGCGTGGATGGGCTCCCTGCAGTGATGGGAGGGTGCCTGGGGAGCAGGTACTCACTGCAGACAAGGAAAGGCTGGGGACAGGAGCCCTGTCAGGAGTCACCACTGGTGGCCCTGCTGGCCCTGGAGCCCTGGTGTAGGGGATCCAGCCAGGCCATCCCTACGTGTGGGATGTGTTAGCTGTGAGCTGGCCTACCCTCCACCTGGGTGTGGACTGGGGACCATGATGGCAGGGACATCCCTGAGGGTGTAGAGGTGCTGACCACAACTGAAACCATGAACAGACTGATCTCACTGTCCTGCACATGGCCCGTGGGACACCAGTGGGACACCAGTGGACACCAGCACACTGATGGCAGGGAGCCCATTGTCAGACTCTGCTGTCTAAGGTGGGGTTTATCCCCACTGCCCTCTAGACCCCAAATTCCCAGCGGGGCTCTGGGCAGCAAGGAGAGGTTCCATCTCCCCTGGCTTCAGCCTCGTGGGATTGAGCTCTCAGCTCTAAGCTGGTCACGCAGCTCCCTCTATAGTCAGTGGAGAGAGGCGGGGACTCGTCCCACTGTCCCTGTCACCAGAGGCTCTGCTCCCCTCTCCAGGCAGCACAGGGAGCCAAAGGGGTTCGACTGTGTTAGTCCCCCCCACTCAGGGCCTGCAGCTGGGTGGGAAGAAAACCTGTGTCTGCACCCATGAAATCAAGGATCAGAGGCTGAGCCCATGGGGATGGCACTCACCTTCCCTCTGCTTCGACCCAAACTGCCTCCAAAATGAAAATGTCAAAGGCTTGACCCTTTGTGGTTACAAGGCAGGATGGGCAGGTAGGCTGGGAGTGCCTTTTGGGTTTGGAACAAACCATTAAGTACTTCAGTGCAGATGGAAAACCTGCCAGGCTCTGCACAGGCGTGGAGCTGTGGCAGCACCAGGGAATCAGACAATCCCATTTTTTACCAAAACATGGAGTCCTAATGAATGTGACCTCTCCAGGTGCCAAATCCTGCCCCTCCACAAGGGGTTTACACTGGCAGCCTCAGCACAAGTGCATTCATAACGTGTATCATTTGTCATCTTTTCATCAAAAAGTGTGTAAAGCCTCTCCCTCAAGTGCAGAGCTGTTTTACAGCCGGGCTATAAAATCCTGCAGACTCTCTGCTCCAATAGAATTACATTAGTGCCAATAATCTGGCAAATATCAGGAGGGAATTTAATCAAAAGAAATAACACCAGGGCCCTGATTTACGGCGGCCCACGACAGAGCGGGGCGGACGAAGGTTTGCAGGACCCAGATGTGGAATTCACTTGCAACATCATTTGGAGCAGAGGGAAAGCAGAAGGAACTGGAAGCACGGCTTTGGTGTGTTGGGAACTCTTCGTGCTTTCTCAAAAACTAGTGAGAAAGGAACAATTCACCCTTGTCTGTCTTAAAAGACGAACGTGCAAAATTTCTTATATCTGGAGCTTTGTTGCTTCTCTGGACAGCCCCCACACCTGAAGGGTCAATGCAACACCAGGGGTTTGATGTGTCCAGGGCAAAGGGCATCCTGCTCCCTTGCCCTCTGGGATGAGCCCATCCATCCCCCCGATTGGAGGAGCAGCAGGACCACGGGACTCCTCCAGCCCCAGAGTCCCCAGCTGGGGCCACGCAGAGATCAGCTCTGGGGTCTGACCTCAAAACACCGGGGGAACCCGAGCCCTGGCTTGAGTAACTGCTGTCCCTGGGTTTGCCTGACCACCCACCCACAGCAGCCACACTCCTCCAGCCCCAGCCCCAGCCCAGCCCCAGCCCCAGCTCCAGCCTGGCAGGCTCTGGCGCTCACCCAGCGTTGCCACTTCATGCAATATCCCCGCTCCATCTGTCATCAATTCCTTTGCATGTGGTTTGCAGACTCCGTGCCGTGCCCTGCCTTGTGTGGCTCTGTGACAGGGCATCTCTGGGCACTGACAAATTCTTTGCTTTTATCATTTTTGCAAGAAAACCACGGGAAGCAAACGCAGAGGCGAATTACACGGCACAGCTGCATTGCTGTTAACCATCAGGGAAAAGTCATCCTTAAAGCCCAGCTTCTTATGCCTTCATCTGTGCTGCTGAAACAACTTCAGATCATTAAAAAAAAATCTATAATTTAACAGTTATTATAGGTTTGGCTATTAGAAAGCCAAACAGCCCTGTGATGGGTGTTGCCCAGCTCTACTTTCTACTCACCTTGTGCTGCCTAAGCCTCAAGCTGTGCCCTATGAACACCTGCAAAATTTGTGGATTTCTCTTTTTCTCCAAGTTAAAATTAAGTAGACCTTGTGCAAACATTTATGCAACATTGTATTTTTGCATAAATAGCCAACCAACCATTGAAAAGAATGCCTCTCCAATTTTCTAACGTTAGAGCTGAGGTGCATAACCTCTTGTATAGGATGGAGTGGGAGATGAGGAATGTGAGCGAGAGGAAAGGCATTTTAGCTGGATGTGTGTGTTAGGCTGAATAAAGGAGTTGAATTAGTACAAAAATCTCCTTGGCAGCTCTTTCATGGGGTGTTTGCTGTGAGCTCACACACTTGCCAGGGTAGGTGAGTGTGTCACATGCTCTTGGCAGCTCCCAGGGCACCAGGGCTCTGTTGTATGCATTTATTTAAATTCGTTACATGTGGAACACAATCAGAGCAATGTGATGGCTGAAAGACTCAAGTCTTACAGAGAAAACAGTCTGGTGGGTGAGAGCAGACAGCAGGTAGTGGTGAGGGAGATGGCAGATGCTTCAGAATGGTTAATTCCTCAATTGGAAACACATTTGGTCAAGATGAGGCTCTGGGAGAGGATTGCCCATTGTCAGCTGGTTTGGTGAGGTGATAAATGAATATTGTTATCAATGGTGAGATGGCTGAAGCTGTTAGATGATAGGGTTGTTTTTTAAACATGCCTGTTTTCAACAATTCCTTCAGAAAAAGCCCTGAATTGGGAAAGAAAAATAGAGGGAATATGAACCTCCACCGTGTCATAAACAGAGCTCAGGAAAACGAGTTTTCAAGGGAATGCCTGTGCTGTAGGGAACTTCATTTTGCTGCTTTTGTACAGGACAGTGGATTACACCAACAATAACCCAACAAGTACTGTGAGATCCTGCTCATAGGCTGCAAGCTGGGAGCTGCTCAGCACAGTTATCACATACCTTTGTATCTGTTACAAACCATGGGGGCTGGAGAAGTATTTAAATTTGGCCACCTCCAATTTGAAGTGCAGGAGCAGTTTGAGAAGGCAGAGGTTGAGAGAAGGACAACTGCAAAGAGCATTTAATAGAGTGAATGACCCAGCAACTGGGAAATTCAGCCTAAAATCCTTGTGGAGGGCCTCATGGAGGCCAGTGCCTGAATTCCCAGTGCTCTCCTGGGGAAACTGAGGCAGCTCTGAGGTTTCCCACCTGCAGGTACCACCCAGCTGTGTTTTTGGGTAGGACCACTGTGCTGTCAGCCATGGAAAAGTCAGCAGAGTGAAGGGCCAGGGAACAGCAAGGAGGGATGGGCAGGACAAGGGGAACAGGCTGCCTGGCCAGGGAGGAGAGCTGGGAAAAGCAGGAATGAGGACGGTCCTGGGAAGTGCCAGGATCAGTCAGGAGAGGGTTAAGCATGGACATCACTGCCAACACAGGGCAGAGACTGCATTTTCCCAGGATGGAAAAGCAGGAGATGGAATCCATCCTACCCTCCAGCCAAGCATCCCCTCCCTCTCCATGCTCCCTGTGCTGATCCCAGAGGACTGGAATCCCTATGGATGCACAGCGAGCCCATGGCTGACAAAGAGCCCTCCTCTCCTCCAAATCACACCACATCCCCAGAAGTCCCCATGCTGGGGAGGCAGAAACCACAGCCCTGGGAAGGAGTTTACTGTCCTTGGGAAGGGCAAGAATTCTTCCCAGTGGGGCAGCCCAAAACCCTTTCTGGGAAGAAGGAAGGTAGACAGGAATCAGGCTCTGGACAGCAGCAGTGCTGATGATGGAGGGTGATGGATGCCCACATGCATCCCACAAGGAGTGCCCACACCTTCACCATTTCCATTTGACTGGCCCAACTGAACATTCCTTCACTGCTATTTCACTGTTATTTCATCAGTGACCTGGATGTGAAGGCAGAAATGCTGACTTTATTCCGACACAGATCCTCTCAGGATGGGGAGACAAAGCATTTCCACTCATAGCATGCAGCTCCCTGCCAGAGCTGGGGTCCCTCTGGGTGTTGGGGCTGGCATGGAAGTGGCTCAGCCCCTCAACACCCCTCTCTTCTGGCTCCATGCATCCTGAAATGGCAGCTCCTCTGCCGCCCAGGCCCATGGATGGGGTTCCCAGCAGCCCACACATCAGCTGGAGTTGGTTAGGAGCCTCAGTGCGGGGTGGGTCGAAAATATCTCGTTGGAATAGTTTTTACAAGGTGAAAAGGGAGGAACAGGACTGTCTGAAGAAGTGGTTTCTTTTTCTGTTTTGGCAAAAAGTGTCTGTTTTCAGTGGGGAAAAAAAAAATAAAGAAGCAGCATTTTCATTAAAAATTAAAATGCTGAAGACTCAAAACTTTCCAGCCAAAAATACCCAGCTAAGGCCAAAAAGCTTTTCATTTCTTATTGAAATGAGTCTTTAGAGAGAAAAGAGCTGAAGATTTCTGTGGGAAACCCCAGCATTCTCTAGTCTGGCTTTTGAATGTTTGCTTGATTCCTTTCACTGCACCTCAGGTTCAGGATTTACGTCTCCCCCAGCTGAGAGCGGAAAAGGTTCATTTGCAGGATTTGCTCTTATTGCTGCTCCCGCCCCAGCTGAAGCCCAGCTCGCCTCCACGTCCACACGAGGAAATCTCAAAAAACTCTGAGCTCAAAATAAACTTGTTTCCCTTTTTACTGTTCCCTCCTCGTCCCGAGGAGTGACATGTTCTGTGCGTGGGTTAAGCGCTGCCTGTGCCCCAGCAGTGCCGGGGCGAGGGTGGAGTGGGGGAGCTGGAGAAGGGTATTCGGGGGAGGCTGATTTACAGATGCTACATCTGACCCCATACCTGGGATTTTATGCACTTTACGTGTGTGATGACCAGGTTAGCAGATGAGGCACGTGATAACTGATAAACACTGAAATAAAGTCATTCTCAGCAGTGAGGATTTGTTGTATTTCGATGGCCCCGTCCTCACCAGGAGGAGACCAGGGAGAGGTGATATCAGGGAACGTGGGGGCAAGAAAAGCAATTTCAAACGGCAAGAAAAGTCATTTCAAATTGGTTTGGGAGAGGGAGGAGCAGGAGGAGTTTGGCTCCTGCGGGAGCAGGAGCTGCAGGAAGGGGCTGGAAGGGAAGGAGCTGCGGGATCCCGGCTGTCCCACGCCCGACCCCGGTACCTTTGCAGGCCTTGCGGTGGGAGATGGGCTTGCTGAGGTCTCGGTAGAAGCCCTCCTTGCAGTAGTGGCAGTGCCTCCCCGCCGTGTTGTGCCGGCAGTTGAGGCAGACGCCGCCGCTCTTGCGCCCCGACAGCTTGTACAGCTCCATGTTGAAGCGGCAGCGCCGGGCGTGCAGGTTGCAGTTGCAGGCTGAGAGAGGCAAAGAGTGGAGATCGTCACCATTTGTGCCCAGCTACGGAGGTGCCAAACCCAGGGGAGCCTGTGTGAGCAGGGCTGGGCACCCAGTGTGCCCTGTCAGAGTGGGGTGTCACGGGGTGGGATGCTTTGGTGCAGCTGCTAACCCATACTCCCTCCTGACCAAGGCTGTGTGATAAGTCCAGCTTTCTGGAAGGGAAAGCTGAGGTCACTAAGACCTCATTTCACTATCCTGACTTGCAGCAAATGTACCTTTGCCTCTCCCTGCTCTTAATGTGGATTAGAATCTGGGTGCAGGCAGGGTTGTGAGGACAGGGAGCCCATCCATGGTCAGGGAACAGAGCACAGCCCCCCACACTCCTCCTCCAGCTCTGTCACAAGCACTTTGTCCCATGCAAGCACCACTCTCTCCCTTCTCATCCACTCTCACTTTGTATTGTGCTACTGCTCAGCACAAAGGCCCCCAAACTGCCATGAAATCCCTCACTTCCCAGTACCTCAGGAACCCCCTCTGCCCACCCCTGCAGGAAGGGCATTTCCATCATCACCTGCCCGACCTTCCCGGTATTCCCACTCTCACCAGTTCTGACACACGTGTGTGTTTGAGCTCCAAATACCATTTCAAGACCTTCCTAGCTAGTTTCTTCCTAGCCACAGGCTCTGTTACTCATCTGCAGCCTCAGGTATGCTGATAAACCTCATCTCTGCCTCGGCATCCCCCATCCCGCCTGGGGCAGGGCCGGCCTGACACCCCGTTAGCCAAATACCAAGAAGTCCCCCAGTGCTTTGATTGCATGTGCTGTGACTGAGATGTCCAATTCCTCCACCATATGCAGCCTAGTGTCAACACAGGCACTATTTTAACAGGGGGCCTTCGCAAAGGACAACTTAAGGACTTCAAAAGCCCGACCCCTCGCCTGCCTCTCCCCAGAGCTGTCACGGGGACATCAAGAGGCAGTTGCTGGGGCTCTGTGCTTTGCTGAGAATTTTATAGCTTGTTTTCTTTTCCCCTTGCTTTTATTTGCTCTTCACCCCTGAACAATGCAGCTGTGCCATGCCAGGCCACAGCTGGGCCTCTCGGCACGAAGGTGTCACGGCTCTGGGCTTGTCACCTTCCTTTAGAGCAGAGACATCTTAATCCCTCATTCCTTCCTGTTTACCTTATGGTGCTTGCCCAACACAAAGACATGCTATATTTGCTTAATTATCAAATTTCAACCCAGAAAATTACAGTGCAGTTCCGCATTATTCATCAGGAACAACTCCCAGCTGACACCAGACGTGAAAGGAAAAGGGAGAGCGAAATCCTCCATCCACATCCAACCAGTGGGATGGAGCCTGCTCTCTCCGTGCCTTGCAATCGGAATTCCTGCAGCTGGCGTGGTGAGGCCAAGCCTCAGGTCCCCACCAAACGCTGGCAGAGCAGGAGCAGCAGCCACCGACGTGCCAATGGTGACAGGAGCGTCCCGGGAGCGGTTTGCCGGCCGGGAGGGAGTGAGATTCCTGACACTGAGCAGGGCCACGGCTTTGAACCGCGGTTTGCCTCTCCTTTAGATCAGCCCAGCTGCCTGTGGGTGCATTTGTCAACTCCTGAAACAGGAGATGGCCATCAAGGAGACCGGAGACACCGCTCCTGCATCCCGAGGGAATGGCTGCTGTTTAGATCTGGCCGGTCCCACAGACACATGTGCTGATGCTGCGCTTTAACAGCCTGTTTGCAGCTAAAAGGAGCACAGGAGCATGCACCAGGCGCTTTCTGTGCCCTCTTTGGAGGCTTTTCCCCTCCCATCTAAACCTCAGGAAGAGCAGCATGCTGTGCCTTGCTGGAGCAGCTGCTCAGCTCTGGTTCCTCCTCGTCTCACACGTGCTGAGCAGCCCCAGCCACCACGATGGCTCCACCACACGCAGTAAAAATAGGGGGTTAGAGGTGATTCTTGCCCTGCAGAACACACGAGCTGAGCTTCTGGGAAGGAGGTGAAGTTTTTAGAGTCCCAATCCTTGTTTTTCAGAAGGTAAAATCCTTGTTTTACGGAGGTGAATGAAGATGTTGAGATTAAACCCTTTTTCTGGGCGTGCAGAAAGTGCAGAGCCAAGGGCTGGTTCCTTCACTCAAGGCAGAACCTCTCCCCAGCCATTAACCAGGGCTGTGACATGAAGGATGATCTCTTGGTTGTACCTAAATCCCAAGGCAACACCTTTATCAATGGCACAGCCTCAGGACTCAGCTCAAGCAGAGGAAAAAAGAGATTTCGATGCCTCAATCTGAGGGCTGGTCATCCCTGCTGTAGCCTGTGACCACATGGGCACATCTCCATCGTTCAAAGCCTTAAGGCTCATGAGCAGCTCTGCCTTTGGTGCTACAAACCACAGGACTTAGTCCCTGTTGATTAAAAAGAGGAGACATTTCTCCAGGGGGTGGCATGGCCTCACAAAAGACTTAGTTCTTCCTTGAATCTGTCAGAAATGCATGTTTTCCCCAGAGAGTGAAAGCTCACCTCCTCCTAAAACTTGTATTTTAGGAGAGCTGGACTTGGCACTCAAGTATTTTGCAAGATTGCATTGGCAAATCCCTTTTTAAAATTCAAAGCTGAGCCCACACGAAGAGTGACTGAAAATCTTCGCATTTCTTTGGGTTGCTTGATAAGCAGAAATGTTTTTGCAAAACCAGGAAAACAGGACTCTTGGGATTTTCTCAAGTTCTTTGCTAATATTTCTGCTGGTCCCACCAGAGCAGAGCTGCACAGGAATGTGGAGGAATAAGTGGAGTGTGTAGAGCAGCTCAGAGCTCTGCTCCTGGGATCAATTTTACACTGATCTTCCAGGGATGGGAATATCCAGTGTCTGAAGAAGGGAAGAAGCTGAACCTCACAAGATGCTGCAAGGAGCTCCCCAAAACAGCCATCCCTGTCCTCACCCAGCGTCAACAACCTAAATATTGTGGATGCCTTGGGGTATAAACCCTCCAAGGAGGAAATGAATGAGCTGGGAGAAGGTGTGGGCTGGTCCAGCCCATCTCCATGAGCAGCACGACCTCCCTGTGAGCTTCCCACAAGCACAACAAGCAGCCAGGGAGCAACAGCCCTCCACTGCGACTTCTCAGGTTTTTTTGGCTCCATCAGCTCAGCCTTTGTTCTGTCTCCTCTTTCCACCTGCACTCCCAAGGCACAGAGGACACCCCTGGACACTGGTTGCCTCCTAGCACACAGCTGCAGTGCCATCATCCACCCCCTCCTGATCCACCTGTCTCTGCCCACAGAAGTGGCCAAACTGCCACAGGGAGAGTGGTTTTAGTTGAAATTACTGCCTCCTGTGTTCACCCTGAGTGCCTGGGTCCTGAGTGGCCAGTGCTGTGCACCCCTGGCCACCAGCCGGGCTGGATGGAAGCTCCGTCTGCAGCCTGATGTGTTTGCAGATGCCCAGTGGGAGAGGTTTGGTCTGATTGAAGGAAGATAGCCATCCTGTTTTCTCCTGACAATAGCACACAGGGATAGAGGAATTAGGGCAATGCAGTAACTGACCCATCCAGGCATCAGAAAGTCCTTGCTGGGACACGTCAGGATGGGATCCATCACCCGGAGGTGCTGAGTGCTGTGGACCCAGCAGCAGGTCGTGATGCTCTTGGATCCCATCTCCCAACCTGTGCACAGTCCCTGGGTGCTCCCCATGGTGGGCAGGGGGAGTGGCTCACCCGGCCACACTTCCCTGGACAGAGGCACTCGGGAAAGGCGGATCCCGCCCTCCCTCTCCCTCACCCGAGGTTAATCGCCCGCTGTGCTAAAGAGTTTTGCCTCGCTCCTAACACGACTTGGCCTGGCTTTAATTTTCAGCCACTGCTTCTTGGTTGGAATTTCCCTGCCACACTAAGTGGCTCTTTAGCAACCCAACTTTTCTTTCTATGAATGCCTTTGCCAGCTGTAGTAAAAATCACCTCCCGGTATTGGCATCACCTTCACACCCCACGCTTTGCTTTTCACCTGGGGGAGAAGACACCCCTGCACGGGCTGCAGACCCAGCTATGAGCAAAACATGGACCAGGTGCTGAGACCTCTCTGATGAAAGGGTTTGGCTGCAGTTGCTCAGCTAAGCTCAGTGCTGCTGTCTCCTGCTCTCCTCTTTCTCCCCTCTTGCCAAGGACCTCACAAGCCTTTTGTTCGCTTGCTTTATTGCACACAGATGTACAGAGCTTCATCAAACTGTCTCTACCTGAGCTGCCAGGCTCCGATATGAATAACCAGGTTTCATTTAAACACAGATGTTCAGAAACTTGGAGAAGGCTGGAGTGGAAAAGGGGAAAGCTGTGGTTTGGACCCGGCTGAAGAAAGTACCGCAGAATCTTCTCCACATTGAAAACAGCGACTCGGTCAAATTAATCACTCGAAGAAGGTCAAGGTGGGTAGGATTTTCCATTTGGGAGAATGAAAGGAGATACATGAATGGAAGCACAGGCTGGAGCTGTGTGGTGGGAGCTGTGGTTGTGGTCTTTGTGCTGCTGCTGTGTCCCCCAGGCCCCATGTCCCAGTGCCCTGCGTCTCCCAGGACGCATTCCTCTCCGTGGTTTTCATTCAGCAATGACAATGCTGCCCTTTCAAAAGACCCCACCCTCCCAAAGCTTATATTTTGGCAATTTTCAAAATGCAAATTGCTTTTTAAACAAACGAAAGCCCCAAAACATTTTGTTTTAATTTTTGCAAACAATAATTCGGGGGAAGGGGGGAAGGGAAAGGGGGGGATAGAAGAACCCAGAGGCTGAAAGTAATCTCTAAATTTGACTTGAATTTATGAACAGTCTCAGTCTTTTTAAAATCGTCCTTTTCCCAAATAAGTTTCTTTTTTCTAGAAAATTGCTAGTTCAGCCTGAGCCATTATTTCTCTTCTGCAGAGCAATCCTTGCGTGCACTGTCCTGGCTGCTGAGAGGGCACCCTGTCCTTACCCATCTGGGAGGGGGCTTTGCTCCCAGGGCACGCCTGGAGATATCTTCAGGGGTCTTATTTTTGAGGACCACACTGGTCAAGGAAAGAGCCACCTTTAAATCAAAGAGAGGAGACAATAGAGGTGAGGCAGCCAGAGACCTGTCTGCTTGCTGGACAGGGAGGTAAAGAGAAATCCCCTCTGGAGACAGCAGGAGGGCATCCCTGGTCCCCTACAGTGTCTCTTCAAGCTTGCTGGCAACTGGTTTGAGGTTTTAGAGCAGCTGGGCACAAACCTGGAGCTGCTGGATGAGCTCCCACACCACTACATGGCACTGGAGCCCACTGGTCCAGCACAGGCTGCTGTGCATTGGGTTGCAAGGGCTGTGCCTTCTGAGTGATCCCAGGTGGTGTGGCCTGCAGGGATCTCTCCTGAGGGCTATGGATGTGGGGGAGAGGGTTTCTGTCCGTGCCTGCTGCAGCAGAATGGCCAAATGTGGGTGAACACCAGCCGTGGTGGTGACAAAGTCCTGCAGAGTGGAACCACCACGTGTAGCCCCAGGAGCTTGGAGCCATCAGTAGAGTGCCCAGACCCAGCTCTGCTTGCCCTCCCGTGTGGCCCAGTGCCACCCACCACAGGCCCAGCCAGACACTGAACAGAAACGTTTGCTCAGGAAAATTCATTTGCGTGAGCTGCTGAGTCTGAGTGAGGAGCAGGCTCAGAAGTTGGCTTGGTTTGCTCAAGCAAGGGGAAATCCATCAGGGGGTTGTGGCTGCGAGGGGGAGACACAAGGTCTGTGCCAGGCCCCAGGTTTTCCTGACAGTCAGAGCAAAAGGATGGAGGGAAGTGTGTGGACACACCACAAAATATGCAGCTATGGCTGGCATCGCCCACGGCCCCGAGCCACAGACCTGGCCTGCAGCAAAACCAAGTGTGCACTGTGGTGGGGGAAGGAAAGCCCCATCCCTACTGGGATGGGACCCGCACACTGCTGGGCCTGAAGGCTTTCTGAGCAGCCCCTCACAGTCTGAGCTACTCCCCATGAGGCCTCTCCCCTCTCTTTGCCCGTGAGAAACACCCCAAGAGCAAGGAATGGCCAAATTGCACAGGTGGGTGAAGCAAGAAAGAAGAGTCCTGGGGGGAGAAACACACTGAGAGCGTCTTCCCCTTGGCACAAAAACGGGTTGGGGAACAGAAGACTTTTCCATGCCTGAAAAACCTGAGGAATAGCCATTCTGTGGAAAAGTTCTAGACGAGATGTCATCAGTGACTCAGAACCTCCCTGGGGATGATGCACACCCCAAGTGCCCTTCACTTCCCACTTTGCCCAGTTCCCAAACCTCTACATCCCTGAGGGACCGGGAGGCCCTGGAGATGACCCCCTGTCAACACTGGTTCTGCAAAGTAGAACAACTCTCTGCAACACTGAAGCCCAAGTTGGTAACAGCAACATTTACATCCACCTGGGATTTCCAACGATAAGACACTCATTCTCTTTTATGTAGAAAAAAAAAATAAAATAGCCAGACTCTGTTTGGGCTGAAATGTTTGAGATCAGGCATCTGACTCAGGCTGAATATTTCTAGAAAAGTCCCTGCTAAAATGATTCAGCTGGTAATGAGAAACAAGACTAGTGAAAAATACTGTGCTGTGCCAATGCTAACAAATTTGGGGATTTATTTCCCTAAAGAAAATCTATTGCCCTTATATTAGAAGCCAAGGCTTAAACAGAAAAACATTGCTTTATGGTAGGGATGTGTCTTTTGCTGTCTCTAAGAAGAACTCCTCGAGCTTGGCTGAGTTTCTAAAGGCACTGAGAAATGGGGAACATGTTTGGTTAAAGCTGATGAAGTTTTGTAGATGAATTCCCTGAAAATCCAATTTTCACTGCCCAAAGCAAGCCTGTAGAGAAAGGGCAGCTGCTGGTGGACTCTGGTGCTGAATGTGGTGGTGCCAACCCACCCTGGTCCCTCCTGCCTTCAATGCAAAGTCCATCATGCCCTGCCATGTTCATCATCAACTCCATCAGCAGGAAGGGTGAACTTTCAGCAGAGTGAGTGGGAGAAGCAGATGCTAAACAGCAGACCTTGACAGCTTCAACCCATGAATGTGTTTTGGGAATTGCCCTCAACCTGGCTGACAGCAGGGGTAAACCAGGCATGTCCATGGCAAACCAGATGTCCATCAACACTCATAGCCAGCTTAAATACTGTCCATAAAACTGGGCAGCCGACAGCTTGGCAAGGCCAGCTCCCAGGATGTGGTCTCTGGCATGTGGTTATGAGAGCGGATACAGGGAGAAAGTCCAGAGCTGTTCACAGATCAGCTCTCAAGGAGGAAAGAACAAGTCCCATCAGATCAGCTACTGAGGGTTACTTTGTCATCACGCACAATTATCAAGTTTTCTGTAGTGCAGGGTCACCAAAGCTCTTCCCAATAGCAGAAGATCCCTTTGGAGAGCACCCAGCAGCTGCTGCAAACCAGGCACTGTGGCTGCCTGTCCATCCTCCAGCCCCACATGCCATGGGAGCTGGTCCCAACAGGGACAGACACCACTCACAACTTAACCTCCAACGTGAACCTGGCTGCCTGGGGTCTGATATATGGTTTTATTAATTTCATGAAGGGACATATTTTCATAACTGCTTCCACATTTATTAGTTCCAGACTGGACTGGAACACCAGAATCTCAGTAGGTATTTCCTGGCTGTACACGTGGCATTTCTGGCCCCACAGGAAGCTTCAGAGGAGCAAGAACAAGACTTATCTTCTGGAAGATTTACAGCTCTTTGTTATTCAGATTTTGAGCCAGATTTTAACAATCTCTGGGCAGTGAAGATCCCCCCACTGCCAGCCAGCACACGTGGCAAACAGCTGCTCGCAGCCAGCAAGGTCCTACTGAATGGTGGGTTCCTGCCTGGAACCCTTGGAGACACGTCCAGTGACCTGCAATGACTCCTTCCCAGCCACCAGGCAGCTGACTGTCTATCAACAGGCAATTGGGGTGGATGAGAAACCTGTGGGCCTGTTGTGTTTCACTGAAATGTTGGGATTTGTGGCAGCCTCTCACCCAAGGCATTTTATCCCAAGACAAAAGCAAGTCTTACTCAATACAGGATGGAAATCACAAAGCAAGCCTTGCCCTGGTGCAGCACACACGGTTGTACTCAAAGTGCCTGGAAGTGGGTTGCAAATTGCCCTCACTTTGTCCAGTGTGCTGGTAGGAACATCGATGCTCTTTAACAGAGACTGGAGAAGACTCTTTTTCCACCTAGAGAACCTCTGGGAGCTGTCTGAAGATGAGGCCTTCAGCCTTGTAGTCTACATCATGAGTCTGCCTCAACAAGGACTGGAGGAACCACCTCTGAGGAGTGGGATGAGAGCTTCAGATGGACCTCACCTGAGGGCCGATCTGTGACTCAGAAGGACATGGGCAGAGTGTGTGCCAGGCTCGTCTCCTACACTGACTGACAGCACTTTGTACCCACATCCAGGTCCCAGCACAGCCAGTGAAGTGATGGCACTTGCAGGCACATTCTGAGTGATCCAACAAGAGCTCCCCTCTGCAAATCAGATGTTGTGCAGGAAGTTTGCAGATAACCTTCTGACTGGAAAGAGTTTAATTAATTTTATTTTTTTTTTGAGAAGGGAAAAGTCAGGAAGTGAACTCTTTATTTCAGTGTGGGAGATGATACCAGGCTGTCATCAGCTTTCTTTATTTAGTTGCACCATCCAAACCCAGCCTCCTGAGATTGTAAATCCTTTGAAATGAATTGTTTGCCTCCCGTAACTCATCCAGATGCCATCCAAAGGCAGGAGCTGACGGAGAGCTCACCCCACAACCCACAGGTTATCAGAGATAGCAGGCAGCCACCAGCCCCCCCTTTGCCCACCCCAGCTCAGCTCCGAGGTGCTCCTTAAGTGTCAGTGTTTATTTAGAGTCCGAGGGGAATCCACTTGGGAACAATTTACCCACTTAGACTCTGGCCTTGTGGTTTCCTCTTATCTGGTACAGATCTCAGCAGCAGCTTCCCTCGACTGCTCCCTGCTCCGTGGGTTGTGGTGCTTTGCAAGACCTTTCTCCCCTCTCTACCCCACTCCTCCCTCCTCCGTGTCCAGCCTGATGACCCCACGGGCAGTTCTGAACCACTGCACGTTGAGTGGATGCTTTTCAAACTGCCAAAATCATCATCCCAGCCCCAAGTGCTTGGTCTCCTCAATACGTCTGTGTTTCTGTAAAACCCTGCAGCTCAAGAGGAGGGCACCTGGTGGGTCTGAGCACTGCAAACCTTCAGGTGATGCTCCAGCCCAGACCAAGGGGCAGGAGCCAGCACACCCAGTGCACAGGCCATCACTGCCCCACTCCAAGACATTTTCCTATAAGCATTCCTAAATTTCTGATCGAGGAGGAATCAGCCATTTGAGGGGTAAAGCCCCAGCACAAAGAGGTATTGAAAGAATTTGCTCATTCAGAGCGAAGTTTACCCAAAATGCAAAAGGCTGATGTGTAATCTGCCCAGCAAAGAGTCAAAGCATTTTCAGATCTGTATTAAAACTCTCCAGCCCAGAAGGACCAGAGATACAAACAGCTTTAGCTCTGCTTCCATCAGTGCCCCAGGGAGCCAGGAAACTTGGCCATGGTTCCCCATCAGCCAGGGGTGAAAGCAATGCAAAGCTGTTTTAAACTGGCTCAGGCTGTGCTTCCTCCAGGGCAGACCCAGCTTAAAGTGCTGCTGCTCCTGTGCCCAGTCACTGCCGCTCCCGTGGTGCTAATTCAGCCTCCTGTGAGGTCGGGCTGTGCCGGGATCTACTTTATAAACAAACAAAGAGTGTTCAGGAACGTGCTGTGTTTTTTTAACCCTAGATCATTTCCCAATCTTCTCTGGAGCAGGGCCAGGGGAATTGTTAAACCAGCCCCAGCCAGACCTGCTTCCGAAGGGACTCTGTAGCTGGGAACCAAGGGCTGCTGCCGGAGCCTGGCATGGAGCTCAGCACATCCCATGGCATCTCTCCTCAAACTGAGCAGCACCCCCAACAAGGTGACACAGAGTCCAGTGTCCTGTGTCACTGTAGCAGAAACACCTCTCTGAAGTCCAGCTCTTGCAGGATTTCCCTCTGGAGCCCGAGTCAGCACCACTTTCTCCTGTAACACCCTTTTGTCCTTTCCCCACCGTTGGTTGGATGCTGCCTTCCCTCTTCTCTGCCAGGATCCCATCACCTCATCTCCCTGGGCAGTGCCAGTGGCTGCATCTGTGTATTTACACCCCTCTAGACCCCATATCCCTGTGGCAGCAAGGACAGGGGACCCCTGCCCGTAAGATACCATCCTTCTTGGAGCTGGGAAAGGGTGTTATCCTGCAGGCAGATCCCACAAGCAGCTCATGGAACTGCCGTGTTACAGTATGGACAAAAGCCAGGCAAGGGGATTCTCCAAGGGGATGGTCCCCTCTGTTTTGTCTCACATTGTGGGACTGTTTGGGAGATGGTCCTGCCTGTGCCTGCAGATGCTGCTCCAGCCCTTGCCTTACTCTGGGAGACAAAGCACAGGGTGGCTTTGGGAGCACTCATCACAGCCTCCTCCCCTTCCTCATGCATTACAGACCTCAGCTTGGCCACTTGACACACCAGGCAGTAACACAAGCCTGACAGATGACGGCTCTCGGGAAGGGATTTGGTTTCTCTCCGAGGCCGAGCTGGCTCAGGGGAGCTGTTGGCAGCTCAGCGCGTTCGCTTCCACCCAGCAGAGCAGGACCAAGCACCTGGAGAGGTTGGCCATGGGGCTGCCCCTGTGCCACACAGCCTGGGCTCAGCCACTTCTGCTCAGCAGCTCTTTCCTCAGTGAGGAGATGCTCCCCAGTACAACACCCCTTCCCAGCACAACACCCCTTCCCAGCACAGTACCCCTTCCCAGGCTGGAGGCCACGCCAGGAGAGCCAGAAACACCCATCTCTGCCTGTGCCATCCCCAACTGCAAAGCCCTGGCTGTGTCCAGAAGGACACCCACGTCCTAATATGACACCAAAGCCTTGAGCCACCCTGAGCTGCCATTTCTCATTTTTGGAAAATATTTTCCAACCCTATTATATTAATTAATGCATTTAAAAGTAGATGAGTGCTTTGTAGGATTGGTTTCTTGCATCAGCTATTGTGCAGGGAAGAACTAGTGTCTTCCAAAGCACCACTGGTCCAAAATAAGTCTTGATCTTCCCTGCATGGTGGATGTCTCTGTTTTTCTGGCAATGAAGTTCCCTGATCACTTTGGGCAGGTTCAGTTCACCATCAACCAACCCTGAAAAGGGCCTGAGCTCCTGCAATCTGCAAAGTGCTCTGCTGAGGCAGGTGTGTGCATGGGAAACATTGTTCCAGGAGCCTGGGGCTGGGCACCAGCACACCTCCCTGCTATGCTAATAAAGTACAGTAGATTGCTACTAATTTATCCCTGTTCAATCTATCCTACAGTGATATGAAAACAGGGGCCATCCATCCTTACCTGCACGTCTGGATGAAGGTGGGAAGCTGATCAGTGGCACATGTGTTTTTTCTCTCTGCTCTGCCCTTCTTTCTGCTCTGCAAACACCCCAGAATTCAGTAGCTGTTGATGCCAAGGCAACGAGCAGAGTCAGCACTTCCTTCTTCCCATCCCACTCCTGCCCACCACTGCCTCATCCAAGGCGTGGGCACACACTTCCCTGGACACCCCAGATGGTAACAAACTGCTGTCCCAAACAAACAGCTGCACTATCCCATTCCCTGCACTCTGGCACACAAACAATTCCACCAAAAGCAGAGAAGGTCATGCCATGGCTTGGCCAATCCTGGTCAAGCCACTTAACACTGCTGTGCCTCAGTTTCCCTTCCTGGAAGTGGGCAGGTGCCTCAGGGGGACCCTGGGAGGGTTTTGCTGTGGCAAAGGCTGAGAGCTGTGGGTCACAGGAGACCAAATTGTTTGTGGATCTCTCTGTTAGATGACTTATAAAAGTTCAGCACTACCTGGGAAACCTCAGCAGAGATGGATTTGAATTCCACTTCCAAGTCTTCCAAAACCTGAGGTAATCTGCAACCACACAGTCCTGAGAACAAATCCCAGCAGCTGATGGGATGAGCATCCACTGCCCATCCCACAGTCACTTGGACTCTATGGGTTGGCTTCCCAAATGCTGTGCAGGTGTGAGGAGTCGTGTTTGCTCAGGGATATTCACACTCCGGGGCTGTGGACACAGCTCTCCCCTGTGCCCCGGGCAAACAGAGCTGTCTTATCACTGGGACACTATCGGGGCATCTGAGAGGGAAGGCAAGCTCAGGCTGCTGTGCCTGACCTCCCAATCAGCGTTATCATCAACAGGGACGTGACAGTATTTCACAGAGGGTTGGGACAAGCTGTCTGCCCTCCTCCCCCTACACTGCTCAGGATGGTGACTCTGCTCAGTGCTCCCAGCCAGGCTGGGCAGTCCCAGGACTCCCCAGCAAGGCACTGGTGTATTTTGTTTTCCTGGAGATTGGGGTTTTATCAAAAGCTGACAGGCTTATCCTGCCTTATCAGGGCAGCAGTGCTACCGTTAATGGTTTTCTGTAACACGCTCTGGGCAAAAATGTTGATTGTGCCTGGGCTTGAGTAGGTCGTGGAGGATGGGAGGCCACCACAGCTGAGCTCAGCATCCTCAGCCCACTGCAGGGGTCTCCATGGAAAGGAGTGCCATGATCCCATGGGTGAATGGGACCGTCCTGCACTGTCCTGCCATGTTTGACATCAAAACCCCAGAACTTGTGAACATTCAAAGGTCCCTCTGCAAGAGGGCAGCTGCCAGCCCAGGTGTCCCACACACACATCCATCTGGAACACAGTATTTCACCTTCTCACTTTCTCTTGGATTGCCATGGGATATGTTACTTGTCCGTTCTCCTGCTTCCCAGGTGACTAGTGACAGCCTGAGCTGGCTGAAAGCTCACCCCAGAGAAGGGTCTGGATGCTGTAGGTGACGAGCTGTTACCTGACGGTTCAACAGCCACAGTGCCCCTTAAATGCCAACATCTGAAGGAGCTTCATGGTCTGTGTGTGCTCATCCTCCCAAGCAGCTGTTATCCCCTTTTATAAATGGCAAAACCAAGGTTGCAGTGAGGGATCACAGAGATGTGAGGATCCTTATAGAAAGAACTGATGAGCTGGAAATACAAGTCTCTCTGGGGTCAGTGGGATCTATCAGACAATGTAGGGCAGGAACTTCAAGTCAAGTCTGTACCTTAAGCCAGTGTTTGAGCATAGTCATGAGGGCATGGATGGAAAAACGCTTGGT
Source organism: Lepidothrix coronata (assembly GCF_001604755.1). NCBI lineage: Eukaryota > Metazoa > Chordata > Aves > Passeriformes > Pipridae > Lepidothrix > Lepidothrix coronata. The sequence continues at coordinate 209,993 of NW_016690517.1, read as the reverse complement.
GGTGCAGGACAAGGGGAATGGGTGGGTATGGACACTTCCAGCACCAGAGGAAGTGATGTTCACTTCATGAAGGATGCTCAGCTCCTGGCTCTGCACAGCTCAGCCCAGCCCTGAGACAGTGTGGGCCTGATCCCACTGACCCAGCATCAGCAAGGATGAGGAAAGTAGACATTCACTCAGGCCTGAAGCAAAGCCACCATATCTGACCCCACAACCTCCCTCAGGCAAGGACAATGCACCTGAAAATGCAGCAGCACTTCACTGCCCAGCCCAGAGCTCATGGCTGCCTGCACACTTTGTAGGGTCACTTAGGGCAAACTTTGATGGCATCAAGTCAAAACATACAGCCCCAGGAAGGCTGTTTTTCTCTTTCTCTCAGAGGGATTTAATCCAGATCAAAGCTAGTCAAACACAGGGATTTCCCAGCTTTTCTGCTGGGATCAACCTCCAATGCATGCCACAGCCCTGGGACACTGTCTTGGTCAGCCTGGCCCTCGCTGCTGTTATCACCCCAGGCCGGGGGCCAGGAAAGACCAGGACTGTTTGAAGAGGATGATTAATCCCTGGATGTGACAGCTTTCATAGCAACGGGGCAGTCTTTGGAGAAAAGCTTGACATGAACACCCAGACACATAAAGCTGCACGTTCTTCAGGGCACAAAGGCTGTTTCTGGCTGTGGAAATTCTTTACTCTTCATTTTGGCCAGGACCTGAGGAATGGAAGTGCCTAGTAGAGGGTTCCCTGGGGGTGAGAGAAGGATACTGGGGTCCCCCCTTTCCTAAAGCCATATCACCCACATTTTCCAAGCCCCCTGCTCTCCACTGGTCTGTGGCCTTGCAGGCACTGCCAGCATCCTGTGGTCACATCTGTAACATCAGGGTCACTGCCAAAACCCACCCTGGGGCACAGCAATCACCAGGAGACAGCCCAGACCCGAGCAAAGGTGCTGACAACCTCTTTGAGGGCAGAGGAGGAGGAGGGGGTGTAATGGAGCCCTGGGTGTCCCAGCAGCTGCCTTCTCCCTTGCCCTGGGGGACTCCAGGGACACCACACACTCCTGTGCTTGCCAGGCAGATCTTATCGGAACCCTTTAATTACCTTATCACGGGCAATTAGCTCCCACTGCCCCTGGCACAGTCTGCAGGTCTGGATCCTTTCAAAGGAGGGCTGGCAGATGTGCAGACATTCCTGGGATGGAGGGAGTGGCGGTGCTGGTGATGGTGAAGAGGATGCTCAGAGATGGGCTGGAGTCACTCAAGCCAAGGGAAGGGCCACTTTGGCCCTGAAATTGCCTGTCCCTGGATCTGAGTCCAGTCCATGAGCACTCCTGCAGTCACAGCGAGGAGCATGACTGTGTGCTTACATGGACATGGGGCAGCTTGGGCATGGGCAGGAATGGAGCCATGTTCCCACAAATCCTGGAGCCAGCCCTGAGCAGGTTCCCATACAAAAAACCCCTGGAGTTGTACCTACAGCTTAAGTCTGACCTGCCAGGGACACCATTCAGCTCATGTCCAGACTGTTCTCCCTCCTCTCCATCCCATGGGAAGGGTCTCTGGATGTACAACCCGACATTGTGTCTGGAAATAGGGAAGGTTGGTGCAGGCCAACCCCATGCCAGGGAGCACGTGGTGGTAACAGTGTGGAGAGGCTGGCTTGGCTTCCATGGGACAGGCTGGCCACAGCCTGACAGTGCCACGTGGTGTGGCTGCTTCTCAGGTCACACTGAGGTGACATCTTCCTGCTGTGGGACAGGGCTGGAAAAGCTGCTTGCCCTGGGCTGGGACACTAAGGCTGTGCAGGCAGGGTGACAGGTCTAATCCCTTCATCTGAGGGGTTTTTATCCCTTTTCTGACATGATCCCCACTTGCCTGCAGCCCAGCTGCTGCGCTAGACTTAGGCTGAGCCTGTCTCTGTGGGAGACCTGCTCCAGGCCTCAGCTGAAGGTCATGAATTTTGCCCGAGTGTTGCAGAGAGGAGATTGCATTTCTCTAAAGGAAACTGCATTTCCTCTGGTTACAGCAACCGGCTGGGAGCGAGGAGTCCTGGATCTTAATCTGGCCTCTGCTTTTGAGTCTTGGATGCTGCTCTGAGCCAAACCTCTGATCCTGCTGTGGTTCATTTTCAGGCGCGTGTGCCCCAGAAACCTTTTTTTTTTTTTAAATTCATTTTTCATACAGAATTCTTTCGCTTGATGGATGCAGTGAGAAACTATTTCCCAAACAGGAAAGAGGACCTCCCTCCCCCTCCTCTCTCCTGTGGATGTTTTTAATAACAACATCAATTGTCTACAAACAACTTATTCCTTTCTGACCTCAAAACAACTCCTGGTTAGTGCATTCCAGCTTGGCCACAAAATGAGTCTGAGTGACTTCACAGGGCCCAGCAAGAGGGTTTCCATCACAATGCCCAGTCAGTGAAGGGCCTGATCCCTGCAGATGGGAAATGTCTTGGCTTTGCTGAGGGATGAGGATGCTGAGCAGCATGGAAATACACCCTGAGCACAGGGGCTGGGGTGCTGCTGTGCCAGTGATTTCCCTGGTGTTTGTAACTTCAGCTGCTCCCTTTCCCCCAAGTCTACATCTATGAGGACACCCCTGCTTGTCCTTTGTCCTGAAGCCCCTGTGAGTGGTGTGGGCCAAGAAGCATCTCTGCTGTGGGCATTGGGCTCCTCGTGGCCCAAGCCAGCTGTACATGGCATGAGCAGGAGGTGAGACCTCCCACAGGTCTTGCTGCTGCTCTGTGCAGATCAGGGAGGGGTTACAGTGGGGTGACAAAAGAAAGGGGAGTCTGAAGCTCCCCAGTGCCACCCCCGAGGGGGGATGTGTCCCCCACCATGCTGCAAGCTATGCCACCCACAGCTCAAGGCTAAACAATGACAGAGCTTTAATGTATTAGTGCAGACACAGACCAGCATTTAAAACCAGGTTTGGCTTAGGAAGTGGGAATTTTGGGGTCATCTTCCATTTCCACCCCTGACCTCAACAGAAATCACCATGAAATTGTGGCTGGGGATGGGTGAGATGATGCTCTCACAGCCATCTCCCATGGTGGCACATCTGGTCCTGCCCTTGGATAGGTCAAAAATCTGCTGTGCTCCTGGAGCAGCCAGACTTGCTCAGCCCCAGCAGCCTCATGAGTGCTTCTGGTTAACAGGCTCTCATACTCTCTGGGCATCTCACACTCACAGCTGTTACAGCCCAATTTCCAAATTTGCAGTCCTGCACAGCTGGACCACAGGGATCACCACAGGACCCAGACCCACTGGCCCCGAGACTGCAGGATCCCAACCTGGCTGGGGGCATTTTCCAGCCAAAATTATTGATTTAAAGCAGCTTGGGACCAGCTGGAGCTGCTCACGAAGTCATGGTGATCGAGCTGCAAAGAAATGCTGATTTTCCTGTTAGGTCACTGGAAATACCCATCTGGGCAATTTTGAAATGCAATATTTTGGTTTTCCGGTGTGAAAGGGCACTGCAAAGCCAAGGTCACCTCAAGGCAACCAGAGGAGGGGTGTCAAGCCACAGAGAATCAAACCAAAGGGAGGTTTGGTGTGGGGGATCAGATGAAACATTTCTATGGCCTGCAATCCTGTAGGGAAGGGGGAAGGGAAGTTTGCAGGACAGCAGATGCTTTGGCAAGGAAAAGAAAACAGGCTTGAGCTCAAGCCCACCTCCGGACAGAAAAGCTTTTGCAGTTCCCAGCTTGGCCAGAGCCGCAGGCACTCGCCCACTCCCGACTCCCCTCTGCAGGCATGAGAGGCCACAGAGCTGTGCCCCGGGATGGGAGACCCCTCCAGACTGGTGGCAATCACCCAACACCCACCCTTTCCACCCCAGAGCCCGAGCTGCCTAAAGCAAACCCCTGCCTTTGCCTCTGCTCACCCCAGCACAAACCTGGAGGTCTTGGAGAGACCCAGACATATATTAACTCCAAAAAGCCTGACTGCAGCGAGGGCTGATGTGCAAAACCTCTCCCACAGAAGCTTTTCTGGCTGGGTTTCCAGACCAGTTGCTATGCAGACCCACCATCTCCATGGGGCAGCCCATTTGTGTCCCCAGGGGTGGTGGGTGCCTCTGTCCCCTCTGGGCCAGGTACCACCCCACCGGCCACAGCTTTGGAGCCTGTGCACACCAGTTCTCTTGCCTTGCCTTCCTTTGGGCAACCAGTTTCTCAAAGCCAAACCTGTGAAGTGCCTGTGGTTTGCCCAGTGCTGAACACTGGGCTTTTAAGTGCTTGTTTGCCATGGTTTGTATCTCTGGCACAAAGCAGCCCTGGAAATAACGTGGACCCGGAGCCCGATCCCCACTGCAGGAAACAAAGCTCATTTTATGAGCGTTAACAGACAGCAGAGCACCGGCAGGAACACGAGGCATTCCCTGGGAACCCAGATGTTTGTAAACCAACGGGCTGGGCCTCGCTCACGCTGATGTCAGGGAATGCTCAGGGCCTTAAGGGATGTTCCTACATTAGGAAACAATGTCTTCAAAAACCACAAAAACAGGGACTCCGGGGTCGAGATGAGGAAAATGAACCCGTGACACCCACCGAAGTGTCACCTTGTGGTCACACCCAGAGGAGCAGGAGACAGCAGGAGCAAAGGCCAGCCTAGCAAGGGTAGTACGCAAGGAGAGGCTGAGAGGCCAAGGGGACATGGCTCTTAGCCCTCCCTTAGTGGCTGACACTCTTTTAAGTTCTTACGGGCTTGAATTTGGCCCTCAGTGTTTTCTGGCTGCCATGCAAAGTGTTGGATTAAGGTCCTGGAACTCAACAGTGGGATGGTTGCTGACTCCCCTTGGAAAACAAATATGTTTTCACCTGAAAGACCTGGGAACTTCCAATCATAAGCAGAGAAACAAACTCATCTTCACCAGGACAAACATTGCTTCTTTTGAAACCGGGCTTGGACCATCAGCCTAAAGCTCTCTCTGATGTCCCTTCCCCCAGGAGCTCAAGTCTTCACCTGTGGCCAAGCACGTTCCCTCCAAGGGAGAAAAGCTTTCTTCTCCCTTTGAAGACAGCCCAGCAGATTCATTCCAGCTGCACCATCTCGGGGAGCACAAGTGAGAGGGATTTATTTATTGCTCTTGTTGACAAGCTGAACTAAACGGGCACTTGTAATCTGAAATCAGAGTATCTGCTGCAGCCTGGCACTGAGGCAGCTGTGGGTGAGAGCTGAACGGGTGCTACCAGCTGGGATCTGGGCACGACTCTGCCACGTGGCACATCCAGCCCTTCCTGGGATACCTCCCTGCTCCATCTGACCAGCACGCTGGGGCTGGCAGTGAGGCCCTTTGGGCTGTGTTTGCCAGTGAAGGGAAGACATAATTCAAATGGTGTTTCAAATGCAACTTCTGAGCCCTTCCCCAGGATGGGAAGGGGATGTTTGTGCCCAGGGACCAGCAGTGGGAGAGCTGCAGCACAGCTACTCACTGCTGGCTGCTGCTTGGGCAGGCATCAAAACTGCTGGTCCCTGAGCTATGGTTTTGCCTGGGTTTAAGTTAGTGGCACACAGCAGACCTCTCCAGCCACACAGCTCATCCCAGGAGCTGTTCCTGACCAGATTGCTGTGGGGGCAGTTCGGAGCTGGAACTGTAGTCAGAGGGGCTGGAGTACCCTGAGTGTCCTGGGGATGGGACACTGGAGACCAGGCAGAAATCCTGCCCATGCCTTTGATGCCTTCCTGGGTGATAGAGGGTATTTTTTCAGCAGCAGCACAGACACAGGCAGGTTCTTTCCCCTCTGTTTGGACAGCTGCATGGAGAGCGTCCCGGCTGAGAAACAAGACTTTGGTCTCATTTTTTTAAACTTCTGCTGGGTTATTTATCACTGGTTCCAGTCCTGGACCCATTCACTGTGTGGCTGTGGCCAGCAGTGCGTGGGCAGGAGAAATGCCCCAGGGGCCACGAAACCACAGCCTGAGCAGCTCTGGCTGAGGAGGGCAGCAGGAGCAGGAGCTTCCCCCTGTGCGGAGCAGGCGGCTGCTCTCCGTCATCACCCACTCAGCAGGAGAGTCCAGCCAGAGATATTGTCCCAAACAGGCCACTTTCTTTGGGGAGCCCTTTAAGGGATTGAGAACTAGGGAGCATCAGCCCCAGGGGTGGGTGGTGTTGCCTGCCCATTGTCCTGGCTCGGAAGACGCTGCAGAGCTGCGAGGACTTTGCACGGGTATCACCCTCAGGGGGTGGGATGTGTGATGTAGTGAGGCTTCATCAGGAATAAACTCTTGAAAACAAACTTTGTAGTTGCTGACACTCAGCTCACACTTCCAATAAACTGAAAAACTATTCTTTCAGGCAAACCAGCCTCAAATAAACATTATTCAAACTGAAGCTCAGGGACTCTGCCTGGATGCAAAAACGATTTCTTTCAGAATGCCTAGAGGTGAGAAGGATGAGTCTGGGATGCTCAGCTGAGATGAGAGAGGGGCCTTCAAGTTTCCACCCTGTGATGGCCCTTTGGGATGCTCTCCATTGGCTCCAGCAACACAAGGAGTGGAGAACTGCCTGCATTCACCACCCCAAGGTCCTCAAGGTGTCCCCACTGCACCTCACAGGACACGGAGACACTGCATCTGAGGGCACATCTGCATGGAGAAAGACAGAGTCCATAAGACTTGGCCCTACACCTTGATGCTCTCCAGCATTTATCCCTTCATCCATAGCAATGCCCACACCAGGAAACAGGGAAGGAGCAATTTTTGCCCCGACCATACAGATCTTCAACTCAGCCCCACCAACCTTCAGCCCTACTCTTTACACAATTCTCTTTCCCTTAAAAAATTGCAAGAGATAGTTTCTTTTGGAGGGGTCTTAGGCTCGGTTTCATGTCTGCATCCCACTCTGGGCCTCACCACACTGAGCTGCCCCTTGGCTGTCTGCAGCCACGACTCCAAACCCTTTGCTAACAAACGCAGGCAGCGCCGGCCCCGTGCGCCCAACACGTCCCTCTGCTCCGGGCAATTGTTTGTCCCAGATCCTGCCTGGATCATTTTTAACCTTCTACAACTCTGGCTCTGGCAGAACTAAGGCTGCTCGGTGGGTAGCCTATTCCAACCAGCGCTCCCTTGTATTTGCCTCTCCAGGTGGTAACGGGCTGAAAAGCGCCTGTAATCCCCCTGAATGAACCACACAGCACAGAAACAAAGTCGAACTCCATTGTGTTGTGTTCATCCCCTTTTAACACGGGCTGGTTCAGCCACCCAAGATAAAGTAGGCAGGGATCTCACAGCTCCCTGTGCCAGGCCCCCAAAGGAAAATGTAGGAAAGGTCCACCAGATTCCCCCATGGCCCTGAGGGGTTTCTCTGCCAAACTGATTGTGCTCTTGCCACCCCTTTTCAACCAGATCAAGGAAAAAAGTCTCCTGTCCCATCTCCTCCCACAACTGGTGCCTTTCACCGCATTTTTGTCGAAGTTCAATTCGATTTTTTTCTCCAGCCTTAGTTGGGTTCCACACTGAAGTAGAAAACCTCCCTTTAAGACAGCAGTGCATGTCCATAGCTATAAATGGGAGACACATTTATACATGAGACACTTGTGCCTCAGGCTTCCTCTGAAAGACATCAGCCCATGGCCATGGACTCAACTGACCCGCCGAGACAGCAACTCCAGTCTCAAGGTCAATGATGAGCTGTTTGAAACAGTTCACTCAGCAGGGAGTGCAGTACATTCTCCATGCCAAGCATCACATGTCTTATGTCTTATTTCTTCAGTTCAGGTTTTCTACAAAGATTCTAGCCAGGAAACTCTTGATAATCCTTGGCTGATTGATTTAGTTTGTGGATCTGCTGCTCTGCACCCTCCCAAGACCCCTGACACGACTCAAGGTCTCTTGGCAGACCCGACTGCTGCCCTGAGGCTGAGAGGCTGCACTGACACTGCTCCCAGCATGGGCTGAGGATGCAGAGGGAAAAAGGCAGAGTTGAGCCCCAGCCCCAGAGCTGTACATTTGGATGCCTTGTAGAATCTTGTATTGGCCTCATTAGCCACCAGTGTGCTTGTAGCAAATGTGGATAGAGCCTTCCTAAATCTTCATTCGTGAAGCCTAGCCATGAGGTGAGGTGAGAAAGGTGATGCTGAGCATGAGGGTGGCCACACACTGAATCCAGCTCCTGCTGCATTCACCTGCCCTGCTTGTGTAGGTGAATGCACAAGCATTCACCTACAGCCTGGCAGCCAAAAGAGAGCTCTGTGCCCTCTCCTAGTGTGTCTCTGTTAGGGGTGATCTCTCCTTGCTGCCCACAGCAGCAGCCCTCATGCCTCTTCATCCAGCCATGCTCACAAGGACTCATGGTGCTGAGCAGCCAAGCCAGGGATGCTCCACGCCTCCATGTTCAGCTCCTACTCATTTCCAACAGCTTTACGTGGTGAAAGCCCTAATGGAGTAAAATTGGCTCCAGAGCATCCTCTGTGCCGGAGCCCGAATTCTGCTCAAACTCCTACCAGGGCAGCGCTGGGAATGCTCCCACTTGGTTTGTCTGCAGGGGATCCTGTGAGCTACCAAGCTCAGAGTGACTGGGATCGGGAGGGAGTAGATCAGGGCAGCTGCTGGACTCAGGGTCACCTGGGACTGCCCTTGAGTGCAGGTCAGTTGGTCCGTGCGTTGGCAGCTCAGGAGCCGGGATGGGCTGTGCCTGCTGACACCAGATGAGCTCCCGGCTCCAGCAACACGGACTGCTCTGTCCTGCCCTTTGCATGTCTCCCTTCCCCTGCCCCCCCTGTGGATGAGCCACAGCTTTGCCTCCCTGACCCAGAGCTACTCAGGCCAAAATGAACAAGACCTCACCGAGGAAGCAGCCATGAGCTGTGTCCTGTGCACTGCTCTGTTTAACTGAAAACAACTGCCCTCTGCCAGTTCAAATACAACTCCCCTTTCCTTACTTATATAACATGGTAACCTTCTTTCAACAAATTCCCTTTATTCCTGGCCCAACAAAGCTTTATAAACCCTTATGTTTCTTGGCTACAATGGCCAAGACCCTCAGAGAAAAGCAGAGTGGTTCAGAGTCAGCGCTGGGTGCTCCTCACTGGTACAGGTCCAGGCTTAGGTGGAACACTCCATGCATGAAGGACTGGATGTTTGCTAAGGGCAGGGGAGGCTGGCAGGATGTGGGAACTTTCTTCTGACTGTTGTCTGCCTTGTGCCACTGCGGAGCCGGATCCAAGAGGAGAAATGTCAGCACAGCTCAGGCTGCTCAGCACCTCCTGAGCAAGGTCTGCCCTCCATCCAGCATGCCTTAGGTGGCCCCAGGCATGTCCTTGACCCAAACTGAGAACATCCCTGGTTCTTCCTTTCTCCAGCTGGGCAGGGGTTTCCGATAGGATAAGGCAGAATAAGTTTTCTACTTTGGGTTCTCACAACCCTTAAACTGGACCTGCATCCAGGCTCTTCACCAGAAGTCAGGTTTGTCTTGTCAGGAAAGTAGTGGAGAAGGCTTTGGGGTAAAGACAGAGTTTCCATTGCCAAACCCAGGCAGTGATGGGGAGAGGGAATAAAGTGAGATCCAAGGAGATCCACCTTGGTCCCGTTTGCTGGGGATCAGTGCCTGCTGAGCCAATGGCTGGTTCGTTAAGTCAGCTGTTGTTTGAAAAGGCGTCTCATTAGCCTGGCGTTTTCCAAGAACATCAGAGCTTTGGCAGGGGCCAAGCAGCAGTCTGAGGTTAACAAAACAACCTGGTGTAGACAGGCACTCTGGTGCCTTGGAGAAGTCCTCTGTCAGCAGCTCAGTTCATGCCATGGGGATCTGTGTGGACGCCAGGGACGTCCACTCCTCATCTTCCCGAGCCCTTCCGGAGGCCGGGAACAGCCCGTGTCCGCAGGAGGACAGTCCACGAGATGCACATGGAGAACAAAACCTCCTAGTCCTGCTGGAGAGACAGCAGCTCCCTGGCTCCCGCAGGCATTTCTCCACTACAAGTGAGCACTGGAGCCAAGAGCAACCTGTGCGACGTCCAACGCGCCGTCTCCTTCGGCCGCGCTCGGCCCGCAAGAGCAGCCGGAGTCTCAGGGGAAAAGCCCGGCTGGAAATGTCATTAGCATGTGTCACCTCTGCCTGCTTGGAAGGATTAATCAGAACGAGGAGCTCACTTTTAACGAGCCTTTTCATGGTGCGTTACCGGGGGAGAAAAAAACACACCAACACCACCTTCCCCCCTCGAGCGAAACAGATTTTCCAATAAAATTTATGGAGCATGAAAAGGGCTTCTGGCTCTGGGGTTCAGAGGTGGCTGGCCCTGTGCGTGTGGAGGCACCACCCTCCTCCTCCTCCTCCTCCTCAGATCAAAACAAAACCAACAGGCAGAAAAATTCCCGGAGCAGATAAGTGAAGTCACGTCCTTCACTGGAAGGAGTAAGTTGATGGTGTTGGGAAGTGACCCTCTGATGGACAAACTGAGCCCTCTGAGGTTTCTGGGGTCATCAGGGCAGGCACTCATCCATGGCCACAGGGCTCAGCTCCTCCAGGAGCCCCCCAGGACATCCCTGGATGCCAGGAACAAACTCCCAGGCTTTGTTGCACTGAAGTGGAACTTAAACCCCAACCCAAGCCGTGCCACACTGTGTGTGTGCAGAAGATGCTCATCTTGGAGAGCTTGCACAGGGTGTGCTAAGTGGATAAACAAACTGTGGACAAGGTGGAAGCCCACGTGCCTTACAGTCTGTGGGTCAGTAATCATGTTACATTTGAGCTAGCCATCCCAACTTCTCTTTCAGAACCACAGCAGCCACTTCCAAGGGTGTTGCACCTCACCCTTGGGCAGGTGTCTAAGGGGTACAATGAGCCATTCTCAGTGCTCTGGGTGAGATGCTCAGACTCAACATCCCCCTTTCAGCCCTGGGCAAGGGGCAGGAGCATCCCCAGGTTGTCATTCAGCGGGGCTGGAAGTGTGAGGAGACAGGGATCACTGTGTGACTGGCATTTCCCAGCTGGCTCTGTCCAGCCTCAGGACCTTGGGAGCCAGCATCCCCTTGTGGGTAAGGGATGGGAGACAGGGGGATGGAGACTGGGGAAGGGGGAGTGGGATTTCCATGCCCAGCCAAGAGAACAAATTATTCTTGCAGAGTCCACCCTTCCCTCCAGTCGAGAGTAATCCTTGCAACCATGACAGCCACTTCTCTTTGCCCCAGAGAACTGTATAAATCAGAGCAGAACAAAAGTCCTTTGCTGGGAGCTGGGCATGTGCACTGCCTTTCAAAGGGGAGGCACATTTCTCTATAGATCTGCGTTCTCCAGGGACTGCAACTCTGACAGCAGAGAGATTAAGCAAAACAACCCACTCAACCTTCCCTTCTCCAGCGTCTCTCCATGGGTGGAACAAACCCATCACAGTCAAACCACAGGGCAGGGCCATAATTCACACTTGTTCCTTTGCCTTTTAGTTGTTAAATGGCCTATTTTTCCTACTTAATGTTTTCAAAGTTTTGAGTAATAATTACATAGAATACGGCCTCCTTTGGCGTTAGAGCTGGAAAACTTAGAAATAATGAGGAAAAGCAAACCAAATGTACCAATTATTAGAGTCCTCGGGGAACCTGCAGAGCTCTAGTGAGCTGTATCCAAACCTTCAGCAGAGCCATTCAAACTGCATTCCTCGCTGGAGTGGTAAACACGCACACACGAACCCTCGCCCACACACCCCGAGCGAGCAGCTTTAAATCAACCCAACGACACCAGGCAAACTTCTTAAGCTAAAGCAACCACAGCTTCTTTTGTTGCTGGCAATGCACCTCAGGTTGCAGGTCCCCAAGGGGACAGTGCTGCTGATGGTGTGTCCATCTCTCACAGCACCACCAGTCAGGTGGTGGCAGGGAGCGAGCACTGAATCCCTCCCCTGCTCTCACAGACCATGATGTGTTTTCTTGGAACTCTCCTAAGCAATCAGGGCAGCAAAATCATTTATTTTCCGCTTCTGTTTGCACCAGTAGAGACCTGGCTCAGCCCCACACCGGCTGAAGGGAGGACTGAAAAATCAGTCATGGGGAGTTTAAGCCCTTGTGCTCCTCAGGGGTTTTGGGGAATGGGCTATTTTTCTGTGAGCTTCTAATTATACAGCTATTTGCATGGGCAAATTTGGGCTTCTGGGTTGTGCCCTCTGTGCCTGCTTCAAGTCTTGGATATTGGTGGGGTGTGGAACTGTCAGCTCTGTCAGCTCTGTGTCTCTCCACCTGCTCCAAGGCCAGCAGGAGAAGCTCTTGGTGCACTCTGTGCCTGTTACCCCCATCCTCAGCCTCCCTCACATCTCCTGCAGAAGACTGTTCTGGAGCTGGGGACCAGTCTCCACCTTGCTGACACTGGAGAGCTCTTATGTGGCAGCTCTCTGCAGAGGGGACATGGCATTGTTGCCAAGGGACACTCAAAAGGTCCCCTGAGCCACCTTGGGGCCACTTTAGAGCAACCCAGTAACTCCATCACCCTCCAGGCACAGCAGAACCAGGCACAGACTCTTCCTCCATCTCAGATGAGCCAAACTGAAAACCTGGCCTGGAAAAGGCTTTGAAGAAAAAGGAAGTATTAAAGAGTAAAGAACGAACAACAACCACATATGTTTATCATTAGTCATACAAAGAAGTGCCATCCCCAAAATCTGTGCCAAGAAACCTACTGCTATGATGTTCCTCTGCATAGGAAATAACAAGGAGTTGTGCAACTGCAGTTGTTGTCAGAGCATATAACCCGAGCTGGGAAGTGGAGTTGTGGCTTTTGCCAACGTGCCTGGGTGTCAAACCCAAAACTGATTACCCAGTGTGTGTGCTCGAGACAGCAACCACACACTGACCCGCTGGTTGGAGGCTCTGGGAGGAAGCGTTTTCATTTTTCCAATGAAAAACATCTACATGTAGTAGAAACATTTTTTGGGTTTATTTCAGATTTAAACGGTTTCATTTGGGGTTTTGAAAGCCAAGCCAAGCCAAAAGTTTGGGTTTAAAACAAAAAAAAGGGAAATATTTCTCTCCTGTTTTGAATTGCCTTCCATCAGATAATAAAAAAAACTTCATGGAAAGGGAAGAGTTTCCTTCAAACATTCACATCCAATCTGAGACAGTAAACTCAAAGGAGCTGGATGTTTTTAAACAGCTCCACCATTAGCAGCAATGTGACTTCTTTCCCAACAGCATCGAGACTCAATCTCTCCTGTTTTTCCTGCCGTCATTCCACTAACACATGGGATAGTTTTAGGGTGCCTGATTTGAAGCTGAATTGTCTCCAGAAGGTTCCCAGGGGGGCTGAGCACCCCCTTTTCCTGCCCATCCTACCCATGGTCTAGGTTTGGAGCCTGGCAGTGCTTTGCTTTCCTTCTCACGGCTGCATCCAATAACCTCTTCCACAATTTTCTCCACAGACCCAGGAGCCTGACTGAGGGTCTGGATCCCCCCAGAATTTGGGTACACACACAAAGGGTGAAAAACCCCCCTGCTCCACAGTGGCTCCAACCTGCAAAATGGGGATAAATACTATTTACTCTCTGCAAGCTGTGCATGAAAAATGATAAAATGAGGATAAATCTCTGCTTTCTCTTCTTTTCCCATCTTTTTAATGCTAGGAAGGTAAAACTCCTGAGCCCTGGGGATTGCCTTTATTTTCTCTTTTATGATATTTACTAAAGACTTAAAGATGGGAAGAGGCAGAAGCCTATGGTGTGTATGGGCTGAGATGAAAAGGTCCCGGATCCCCAGCGGGATAGGAAGGCTTCCAACAGGAGGCACAAGCTGCTTGGCTTTGTTTCTCAATTCAAACATGGTACCAGGCACAAAAGGAGGTGAATAATATCGCTCTCCCAGGCGGTGAGCCCACGCCTCACTGCTGGCCATAATCATCATAATTCTAAACAAAAAAAGGATGCCAGCAAGAAAAATGATTTGGGATTAAGGGTTCCCGTGTCCCACCTGCTGGCTCGGGGTATTCTTCTGCTGAATAGACCTTCAGCTCTCCCAGACCTCGGGCACCCTGGGGCAGGGTCCATCCCTTTCCGGGCCACCATTGACATACTGTGGGATCAGAATGCCTAAGGAAAGATTCCTGGGGAGCTGATCATGTGAATAAAAGGGCAACCTGTCAATGACTCCATGACAGCACAAACACTGGGGTCCAGGGGAAGGCACAGCTCAGGTTTTCCTGCGAGGCAGAGGTTGGGGGGAATGGGCAGCACAATGCATGTTAATGCCTGAGCTGACCAGGGCTGGGCAGCTCAATGCCACTCCAGGAACTCCCTGTAATCTGCCATTATATCCCTCCTTTGACATGGCTTTCCTCTGCTTAATGGTCCTCTGTGGGCTTGGCTCCCGAGGAACAAGGCTGAGCTGGCCGGCCCCTTCCCCAATCCCAAGGTGTGAGGACAATGCTCAATTTTCTCCTAACAGCACAAACACAATGAGAGAGTCAAGCTACCCTTACATGTCAATAAAGCATCTAAACCCAACCTTTTTCCCTCACAGTCACCCCTTGAACCACAGAAACCTCTATTGTCCACTGCATCCAAGGGTGAGGAGCTCCATAGCTTGCCCACAGTGCTGGAGGAATGGAGGAATGATATCCTTACATTTGACTTGGATCAAGATCCTATTGGCTTCATTCATCCCCTCCTGCACAAAGTCCCACATGTTCTCACAGAGCATCCTGCCCCATCGGCACCCACCCATCCCTGCATCCCACTCCCAGTGCTGGCAGAGGACATGGCTCAGAGGCTCAGAAATGAGCTTCCCAGCCACACACTTTTCCTGCCCCGTTCCCTGCACAGGTCAGGCTTTGCTGAGTGGGTTCAGGGGCTGTGAAACCCTCCAGCCACAGCCAAGTTCAAATCCTGCTGCAGGGGCAGGACAAGCAGCTACTCCTAGGCCTCCACTGTAGCCACTGGAGGAGCATCACCACTTGTGTTGGCCATGCTGGAGGAGCACCATCAGCTGCCTTGTTTGGCACCCCCTGTGCTGGTCTGGGCTGGAGGAACATCACCCCCTGTGCTGGTCTGGGCTGGAGGAACATCACCCCCTGTGCTGGTCTGGGCTGGAGGAGCATCACCACCCACCTCAGTCAGGCTGGAGAGCATCACTGGCCTTCCTGGACAGGCAGGAGGAGCATCACCACCCACCCTGGCTGTGCTGGAGATGCATCACTGCCCTCCTTGGCCAGCCCCAGAGCACCTTGGCAGGCTCTGAATGAAGGTCCTTGCTGGCCTTGCCAAGCCAGAAGGTCAGTGGTGCTCACAAGGCTCCATGGCAATACAGAGAGTAGAAGCTAAAACTGAAGGGAACTGAGCTCTGACCACAACTCCCCAAGAAGGCAAACCCACTCTACTGAGTCTTTGAGCTGGCTTAGAAACCTCCATGGGCTGCCTGGAGAGCTGTGCCCTTTGCAGTTTGTGCAGCAGGTGCTGCTCAGACACGACAGTCCCTTTATCCTTGGCGTGGTGGGGGCAGCTTAGGTAACCCAGCGCTGGCATTTCCCCTTGGAGCTCTGCCCTGCTCCCACTGGGATCAGTGGGATGCTTCAATTAACTCCAGAGAAGCGACTGCCACCAGCTCTTCCATCAGCTTTATCCAGCATGGAACAAGCCCTTAGAATCACATAAATAAATAACAGCATTTCCATCTGGTTTTGGATCAAAGCTGGTAGGATTTTTAACTCATTAAAAACCGATGTGTCTTGCCCTTCATTTGGCCAGCTTGTTACGTGGGTACAAACTCTTAATGGCAAAGAACTGACCTAATCCCCCCACAGCTTTACACAGTGAGATGCCACTTCCCCATGGGGAAGATATGGGTGACCCTGGCAATGACACCACACAGAGAGGGGCCCAGATTTGTCCTTTCAGAGATCAGCCACCATTTACAGGGAAATTACATCCCTGCTCAAGGCACAGGTTATGGGTCACCTACAGAATAATTCACAGAATCACAGAATGTGCTGAGTTGGAAGGGACCCCATCGAGTCCAACACCTGGTCCTGCACAGGACCATCCCAAGAGTCACACCATGTGCCCAAGTGTATTATCCAAACACTTCCTGACCTCTGTCAGGCTTGGTGCTGTGATCAGTTCACTCTGAGGCAGCTTTGATGCCCAGCTTGGCCCCTGTAAAACACTCAGAGCACATGACTTCAAGCAGGTCTTGGGTCCAAGGCTGGCCAGGTGAACAGCTGGCATAGGGATGAGTCAGGAGGGCCAAGATATAGGGTAAAACTCTATCTATAGGATTATGTAGGTATCTCTAGGAGCCGTAGAGTCCCGCTGGGGCAAGGCCACACAGGAGATATGGAGCAGTAAAGACAAGGGCTGAGCAGTAAAGACAAGGGCTGAGGAAATGCCCTGTGCTGGGGTGCTGGGGACAGGGGAGCCTCAAAAGGAAGGGAGGAAGGAAGGGAGGCAGGAAGGGAGGCAGGGAAGGAGGAGAGTTGCTCCGATCTCTGCCTGTGATGGGACATGGACAGAGCTGACAGATGCACTGACAGTCACCACCCTGAGAGGTACTTTCACCTGGGCTGGGGTTTGCTTCCCTTGGAAGGATGTGGCCATGGGGCTCACCTGTGCAGGCAGGGGTGGGAAACACCACAGCCATGTCACCCTGTGACAGACTGACATGCAAAGATACCAATGAAACTGCCTCCTCCTGCCCTCACCACCATCCAGCAGAAAGGTTCACCATTTCTCACAAGTTATGTCAACCACACCAACCTCACCAAATAAAAACCAAGACTGAACACAGCCAGCAGAGTGGAGATACCCAGGTAACAGATACACAGGTACCCAAGCAGGGGCTAGAGGAAGCAGAAGTCACTGGGATCTGTCAAACACCATTGGCAGCTCCCTGACCACACTGCACTGGGGCACATGAGTGTCCATGCTTTGACTGTTGACAGTTTGGGTGCTTTCAGCTTTCTGTGGAAACCCCACATATCCTGTGCTTTGTACAGGTACTCAGCATGCAGAATTTTTCCAATTTCAGAGATATTTGTTTCTTTCATAGCTGTTTCAGGGTGGATGCATGAGCTCTAGCTCTGTCTGTAGCACCAAGATGCTGCTCTTCTGGCAGAAACTTCTGAACCAGATACTGAAATGCAGAATCAGAGTGTGTGACACACTGGCCTAACTCTGCTAAGCCTCATCCTTTCTGTCTGCTGAGGCCTTTTGCATAGATTCACAGACTGCAAACACCAAAGTGGGCTCTAGGGCTAAATCGAAAGGCAGAATCTCCACAACACCTACAGCAATCCCACAAGATCTAACGGAGCCACAGCAAAAGTATCAGTCCAAGAAACATCACCCGCCCCAGTTTAAGGACTTCAGATGAAGGAGGATCAGCCTCAACACTATAGGCACTTTATTCATATTTGCAAAGACTTTCCTGGTCATGTCTTCTTAGGGGAAAGAGCAGGATCTGCCACACTTCTTTGAAGAGGTACATCAAAAGGCATTGCCAAAGAAGACAATTTGGGGGCATTACAGCCACAATACCCCATTGCATCATTCATCAATTACACAGCAAAGCCCAGCTGAAACCCAGCTTTCAGTATGAGACTGTGATGAAGTGACAATCTCACCCACATCTGTGAGAAAGGTCTGTGCCACATTTATCTCAGGGAGAACTGGGAGCCTCCAGTAATTTTGCTTAATCTTTTATATGAGGTTCTGAGTTTACAAGAGATTCAGTCTGGGTGTCTGGCCAGAAAGGGAAGTCCTGGAATCATCTGGGTCCTTATGTCCTGTGGTGTTGTGACAATCTCTAGAGCATCTCCTTGGACTGGCAATTCCAATGCCCAACAGGGTGTTGAATTTGGAGTTCTCTAAGAGGTTTCAGTTCTCTGTCTAGCATTACTCCCTCCTGCAGGGTTGGGAATTGTTGTGAATTTTATTTTGTTTTGAAAGAGGGGAGTTTTTGACTCCTGTTTCCCTCAGCCTCCAGCTGCTTTGCCAATGGCTCACAGCACATGACTTCTACGGGCTTGTGGGACCAGACCCAGGATCTGCTGGGGGCTGGTTGTGCTTGGTCATTGCAACCCCCAACTGGCCCAAATCCAGCCTTGAAAGGAAAGAGTCAGAGCAGAGCAGGGAGAGGGGCAGGATGGCCTCTTGCAGTGCACTCCCTGTTCCTGCTCTCCAGTGTTTCTCCTCTAATAAGGGCGCTTGCACTTGAGGTTCTGCACTTCATCTTGTTCATAAAACTGATGCTAGGCAGAAGGCTTGGC
The DNA here is from genome assembly GCF_001604755.1 of Lepidothrix coronata. Lineage (NCBI taxonomy): Eukaryota > Metazoa > Chordata > Aves > Passeriformes > Pipridae > Lepidothrix > Lepidothrix coronata. Next base: position 191,820 of record NW_016690517.1, on the reverse strand, counting down.
TCAGCTTGAGCGTGACCCACAGCTATAAATCTGCTCTGCTCCCCGTGCTTACGCCCCCACGGAGCTGCTGTCACTGCCCATTTTGAGCTGAAAAACCAAACATGACATCTCCCAGGTGCAGATGTGTCCCCCCTCCCTTCCAGACTTCCTTGGTTTCTCTTTCTGAAGAGAGAGAGATTTAGCAGGCTCTCCTCCTGGATGGAAATGTTGAGGCAATGGCTGGGGCAGAGGGACTGTTCTGAGACCCGTGGGAGACAGCAGCCACCCCATCAGCCACGCAGGCTGGAGCAGGGCTGGAGGTCTTGCCTTGCCCCAGGAGAAATCCAGAGGAAACAAGTTTTCCATATCCCAGCACTGGAGGCAGTTGAGAGGATGGGGAAAGTTTCCTGGAGTTTGCTGCAGGAAGAGCTTCTTGTGGCAAAGAAACAGTTTGTGAGAGGAGGGTGGTGGGGAGAAGATCAGACAAGGAGGCAAGCTGGTCTCGTGGAAGAAACTAAACTGAGCTCCAGTGCTTCTGCCCTTCCTGCAAGCACCCATTACACCCAGTAAGCCAGTGTGTGCTACACAGCCCTGTGGGCTCCCTCCTGAGAGAGAGGACATGCTGGGGACACAGCACAGACAGAGTCTGAGGGCCCTAAGAGCCTTCTGACCTTTACAAAGGCATAGATAAAATGCAGAACTGGTCTAGACTCCAAATGGTCCCAACCACTTCTAATCCCTTATCCCATACTGGTTAATCTGTATAAATAACCTGAAAATGTCCTAGATGTGTGATCCATAGAGGTAAAAACCATTAAAGTACTATTACTACTAAGGTACTACTAACATAAATTACAAGGATTCCATCTTTGGTTCAGAAACCCCTAAATTTCAGAGAAACACCAGCCAGCTATTGCCACATGGCTACCCCATACTCAAGCACCTCTCAGGGAGTCTGGTGCTACTCAGGTTGGAAACAGGATCCTGCACCAAAAGGTCCTTTCTTCTGACCAGTATGGCCAGTCTAAGGGCCAGTTACAGAGGCCGAGGCTGGGATTCATCCCCACGTATCACTGACATTTTAACTGATGCCCATTTTTGGCACCTGGCTACTCTCACCTTCCTTAGCAGGCATGAAGGGAGGAAGGACTTCCAAGGAGGAAATTCAGAGTGTAGAGGGAAATACCTCCCCACTTCCCAACCAACATCTCCATGATCCTGCAATAACATCACCATAAGCACAGACCATCTATGGCAGTGTTACCTGGAGCTGGTAAGCCCTGACCACACACCTCTATGGGCTTTCTAGAAGAGCCTAAACTGGGAACTCCTAAATGCAACCCAGGGCCAGCAAGGTTTGGGGTGAAGGCAGCAGTACTAAGGAGCCACGTCACACTTGCTGTGACTGGCCATGTGACCCCCTGCTCAACTCACGGGGACAGAAATATTCCCAAACCCTGCTCCTGTGGCAGCCCTGTGTGACTTTTATAGCTCATTGTCTGCTCAAGCACCAGATTTCCTTCTATCTCTGTGCTATGTGGAGGTGGGTCTTATTTCTGCAGCTGGTGCAAGAAGCCTCCTCTTCAGATCACACAGTGATAAGAGGTGACTGGGGCTCTTTACGACATTGCTTAATGAGCTGATGACATTTTTACGAATGAAGAAAGTCCCAAGATGATTAGACTTGTTGATCCTTCAGAGATGCCAAGACCCTCCCCTGACTAACAAACCCCATTCACATTCTTCTCAGCAGATGAAATCTTTGCCTCATGTTTTCTCTCCCTGCCCTCCACCAAAACTGTCCTCTCCTTCTGGCCAGCCTGAAATCAGATGTGGGAAGAACCTGCCTTTCCTTTTGGTGGGAAACTTTGTCTTCTTCCATACGGGATGTGAGGTTCCCAAATCAGAGGTGTCCATGGCACCGAGGATGGGAGCTGGGATGGGAGAGCAAGCCTGGATATCGGCTGATCTGTCACTGAGGTCAGGAGAGGGACGTGGGATGAGGTGTGCACAGAGGCACTACTGTGTATGGCCTCACAAGAGCCATTCCTGCCTCCTTAACAGATAAGGTGGCTTTGGAAGAGTGAGTTAAGTGTGCCAGGGTATACGAAGATATTGTGAGGGGCTTTTCTAAAATCTCCCACAAGAGGCTGTTAAGGAAACCTGGTAACCAGAGGATAAGAGGCAAATTCCCATCTTAAACCCAGCCTGGGGTAGAAGAGACAAAGAGCTCGAACCCTGCAAGGCTTGGTGTGCAGGGGGGTGAACGGCGCCCGGGGCGCAGTCATAATTAAAAATAATAACACTGAGCACGTTCAAAGCACTCGGTAAACACGATTAACTAATTAGTCAACTCTTTACTAATTAACCAGTCACAGGACTGGTGTTGCTCAATATGTTTAATGATCCGGAGAGCAGTTGAATAGCTGGGGGCAGCGTCTGCGGAGGACGCGGGAACTGCGCAGGGGAGTGACGGGGAGGCTGAGATGGGCTCACACAGGGCTTGGGCAGGAGGGCACAGGCATGGACACGGGATGGACCCTCTGATCCTGCTGAAGACAGGGCTGTCCTCTTCTCCTCTTCCCTGGCAAACCCCTGCCCACCTCTCGGGGTAGGGGACTCCCTGTGCACCTCCCACAGCTGCCTGTAGTTCAAGTTTGTCGCCGTTTAGGCACAGCAGGATGCAGATGGAAATTTTCAGATATACCTGAAACCAGTCCAGTCTGAGATCAGGAAGAGCTGAATGTGAATCCCCCAAATGCCAAACACTGCAAGCTTCAGGTTAACGCTCCCCAGCACAGCAATGATGAGTCTCCTCTCTCTTTCCTTCCAGTAAACCAGGAATTGGAGTAACAGCAGTGCAGGATTGGGGAAAAGAAGAGAGAATTAGGACCAGGGAGTCTCTCTGGTTGCCACTGTATTGCTCACTGATCAGCTCCCCCACCCGTGCCTCAGTTTCCCCAGGACAGGTACTGTATGTCACACCAGACCCTTTCACATCAATTTGTTTTTTAATCAGGGCTGCACACACTTCCCCACAAATTGAGTGAAAAACATCTTCCCAAAAGGCAGATACTCTACTGCTCACTGTCCTGAGTCATGCATGAGTCCCTGCCTCCTTCTGAGGCTGTTCTCAAACTGCTTCTGCACCAGCCTGTCTCTGCTGCTGTGACAGGTGTCACACCAAAGGAAAGCTGCTCTTGGCTGGTGGCTCCAGCACATCTCAGAGCCCTGCAGGGCACCTTCATGCCCCTGCCATGATTCTGCCAGTGAAAACTACCTTTGGGGACTGGTTTTAAGTATTTCCTAGATGTAATTTAGGCATTTACTGTCCAGCAGGCCAGGATTCCAAGTCTCTCTGTAATCAAGCACTGGATTTTCACAGCATCACAGATCCATCTAGAACAGATCTGGATGGCTGTGGCCATGGCTCTTATCAAAGTTTCTCATCATACAGATCCTTATTCCCCAGCACCAGGAGTTTATTCCCTGCAGGAGGGGTCTGCAAGAACAGAGGGTGCACCAGGCAGTCCCAGCACCACTTTTCCTGGAATAGCTGGGAAGTGCTGTGCTTTCCTTGGGACCTGCAAACCTGCAGCACCTGCACACCCCAGGCAGTGCTGATGGGCTCACATGGCCAGGCAGCACCTCAGCCACTGCCATGGCCTCTCACAGGACACCTGCAAGAGAAACCAAGCTGTGGAGAAGGTCTGACCTTGGGGCTCTTCACTTGGAGCTCTGGTGGCTGAATGGGCTTTTCCCATCAGACATCCCCAGAGAGCTGAGGAAGGGCACCCAGTGCTTTGCAGGGAAGACAAAGGACTAGGGCAGGACCTGCCAGCTCTGCACAACGTGATGATTACTGGGTGCTTGGGTGCTCTGCTCATGGTGATGGAGCATCCCACCTTGCTGGAGTCATCAGAGTGCCTGAAAAGATCATCTCCATTTTCTCCCAGCTGGCTCCTGCACCTTGAGAATGAAGACCCACTGGGCAAGCTTCTCCTGGCTGAGTTACCAGCTTACTGCGGTGGTAGTGAAAGTTTCCAACTGCAAACATTGATTCTGCAGTTACCAGGAGAGAAAGAAAGGAAATTCTCCCATGCAGAACAGCGTTTCGAGGTCAATAGAGAAAACCCTGTGGCCTGAATACCCAATCTGGGGAGACTGGGGAGCCTGGCAGGGAGGCTCAGGGTCTGGGTGTCTGCGTTGTCACACTTGTAGCCAGGTTACCATGGCTCATCCACAGTGCATCCACACCCGGGGGGCTGCTGCCTGCCTGCAGTCAATGGGCTCTGCTCCTCCAGCATTGAGAAGGACAGTTGATTTGCAGGAGAAAAGCTTGTCCTTAGTGGTCCTGTCATGTCATCACCCCAGGGGTTCACAAAGGAGGGTGGGTGCAGCCCAGAAAGGGGATGCCTGTGCTGCCCTGCAGCCCCTGGCATGGCTCAGGGACTGGCTGCTCACGGGCACGGTGCCCACACCCCTCCCCAAGGAAGGGGTGCTGCACCGAGGGGCCACTGGGCACCCACCTCACCCTGCTCAGCCGGGCCCAGACACAGCTCAGTCCCCTGGGCATCCCACAGAGGGGACCTGCAGCACAGTGGGAAGTGGTGAGCACACAGAAATGGCCATGTTGCCTTAAATTCATGGGCTTTTAAAGTCTCACCCCGTGCACAGGAGTATTTGGGTGCCCCGGGTGCTGGGACATCGGTGCCTTCAGAGTCATTGATCAAGGGCCACCTAATCAGCCAAGAATGAAATGAGAACCCTGGTTTTTTTGTTCTTCTTTTCCTAAATGCTTGAGCTGAGACCCAGAGCAGGGTATCCAGTGGGGATGAAAAGGCCATGGATGCTGTTCAGTGCCCAAAAGACACCCTGGCTGCCCCAGCTGCCCATCCCATGGACGGGGACCCTTGCTCAGCTCTCTTTTGGGGCTGCCCCCCATCAAGCCCTGCTACTGTGGGAGGAGAGTTGGGTGCTTTGGCCATGTCTGCCCACCCCCCTCCCCTCCTCCCAGGGGATAAGAACTGAAATAAAAGGTCCATTTCTTTAGAAAGCCAGGCCTGACTATGGGAAGGGTCCCTGTATCCATGCAGCTCTCCCGGCCTCCCACTCCCCTGTTTAGTAATCTCACTTCTGGGCCTGAATTCATTCAGACGCTGTGAAGGATTAGCTGACCTTTCTTTCAGAGCTTGGTAAGCTGGGGATGTTAAAGCTTCCCAAAAATTAAACTCTCAGGAGGCTGTCTCAGAGGCTGGGAGCCTGGACAGTTGCTCAGAGGCTGTGGCTGCTTCCCCAGCATCTGCCCTGGGACGGGGACAGACCCTGGACAGTCTCTTCATGCCCCCCAAAAGTGCTCAAATCCATGCACAGCCTTGGCACCCGACTGCACGGTGGTGGTGCGGGGTGAAACCAGCTGGTTTTCTCTCCTCTTAGACAATTTGGTCATTTTTCCTGTTTGTCACATGTGGGTTTCAGCTCCTGCTTTCCCAGTTTCTCTTTGCTGCCATGAGAGGAAGGAATAAGAGAAAACGTGAGCCCGTGAACTTGGGAGCTGAGGTTTGGGGAAGTGGAGAAAGCTGTCTGATGGTGCTGTCACAGCTAAGGGGGTACCAGCTTGTGAGGGCAAGCTGCTCTCACCATTACAAACCAGTGTTCACTCTGAAACCTAATGACAGTTTGTGGCTTGAGTAGCATTTTGCTGCCTGGGATCTCAAACTGGGTCTGAGTACGGGATGCTTATTTTAAGCTCCCAAGTGCAGATGGGATGAAGTGACCTGCAAAATGCTTCCTGCGGAGTGGGGAATGTCCACACAACAGAGCTGCACTTCCCTGACCAACTGGGTCTGATTTTCAGAGCTGCTCTTTGCCAGATGCATGGGAGATGCAGAAAAATTTCCCTCTTTTCCCATATTTTTCTATGAATTGTCCCCTGACAGTGAAATCTCAGAGCAAGGAGACTATACCTGGATATGAGCAGAAAGGACACTGTTAACAAAGACCCAGGCACCAGCAAGGGAGGTGATATCACTGCTTCTCCCATTTAAGGACTTAAAGTAGCTGGAGCTGGGGGGAAGCTGGAGGTTGCATGGCCTGTGCCCCACTGCTCTGAAAAATGCTGGGGGCTGCCTTTGGGGGAGCCCCCTCTGCAAAGGACAGGCTGCAAGGATGACCCCACACCCCAGCAGGCAGGGCAACCAAAGTCCTGGAGGCAGCACTTTGCCTCTTTGGTTTCAGCCTCTCCTGTTTGGGGTTGTGTTGTTGCATCTGGCAGAACAGGAGCAAATTCATCAGCACGAGCAAAGCCCACATGCGGCCAAGCCCGACCGCCTGTCCAAACCCAGGGAAAACTGCACAGAGGGAGAGCAGGGCTTCATCCAAAGCCCAAGGAAACCAGTGGTGAGACTAGAAATGAATTCTTCTCTTCCCACTTGCTTTCTCTCTCCATCCTGTTGGAACCGAAGCCCTTTCCACGCAGAAAGAATCCGCGGCAGCAGCGTCTGAGCGGTGCAGAAGCCTGACTCAAGCAAACCCACTGCTCTCCTTCCCATCTAGTTACTCAGTTTTTGTACAGAAGCTGCGAGGGGGGCGAGGGGATGCCTTTGTTATGCACTTAAATTGCTTGTTTAAATGGGCAGCCAGCTTCTAACGGGGCTAATTTTATAGGCACCATAACATGACGAGAGGAGTTTCTTTTACGACCCCGCACTCCCCCTGTCTCAGGCACGAGGGGCTCGCAGGGAACCGCCAGTTCTCTGGCAGAAAAAGGCACCAGTAATCCTGAAAAATAAAACTGTCTTATGAGATATAAATTAGATTATTACTCTGGGGAGATGAGCTGCTCTGCTCACCCACGGGGCCACCGCCGTCGGAGAGCATCTGTTGCAATTACAGGTTCCTCCAGCCTGCTCGGCAGAAATGACCTCCCAAATATTTCGGCAGCAGCTGGAGCTCGCACAAACACTCCACGTTCTTTTTACAGCTGAACAGCAAGTGCTTGATCTGTGCTAAATTGCTGGTTGGTGGTCTCATCTTCTCCAAGGACTGTGGAGGGGGTGTCCAGAGTCCTCTTGAGAAGGTAACAGGGTCCAGATTGTCACCTTGCAGCGGGTGCTGGAGGCTGAGCTTGTCTCTCTTCATGGGCTTGTACAGGACAAAGTGCACCCTTGGCACTAGATCAGCAATATTAATTGCCCATGAGAGGAAGCATATAATCAGCCTTCAATGCTGTATAATTACACAGAAATTACCAGAAGAAATTAATTCCAAAAGGTGAACATATGGGCCGCAACATTGAAGCCAAAGCTGGGTTTTGCCTCTGGTTACTGCCACTCATAACTGAGGGCAGAATCTAGGCCAAAAGTGTGTTTTCTAGTTCGTGATTTATTGTACCAAAATGGAACTGGTAATGAAAACCGCGTTCCACTTAATACACAGCCGACTTCCAACAAAAATGCCAGCAGGAACTCTTTCTTCTCCTTCTTGCCTTACAGCTGCCCGTCAGCAGAGGATCTACAAGCTCAGCCCTCCTGCCACGGCCACAGGGAGAGGCAGCACCACGCCACCAAACCCAAAAGCTGACTGGCACGAGGCTCAGGGCCAGACACTCGGCCATGCCCCAGCCAGCCCCGGATTCTCCTCTGCCTCTCCCTCATCTCCCTCATCCTGTCACGTCTTCCCCACCTGAGCAGGGCCGAGCCTCAATTGTAGGTTATTTCAGCAAGCAGACAAAAAGCCATCTCCGACAATATATTTCAGCACACTGGTTTCCAAAATACCCCCACGGGCTGACTCTATCGTGCTGAACCTGCCCCACTCTGCTGCAGCATTGACCCGTCCCACCCAAACCGTGTGGGTGCTGAGCACCCTCTGCAGCACCCAAAGCTGATGGAGCCGTATGGGGCTCCATCCTGGCCCAACCTGCTGCTTCTCAGCTTTAAAAAAACATCATTTTTTCCTGCATGCATGAAAGAGCAGGACACCTCCGCTCTCCTCAACGCCGGCAGCAGGTGGAGAAAGCTCCAAGGAAGCCCAAGAGCAGCAAAAGGGACTCTCTGGCCCCTCCAACCCCCTCCTTGCAAACACGGGGTGACCTGTGGGAAACGGTCGGGAGATGGCCGAGTGCCACGGCTGAGCCCCTTCGCTGCGAACGGGAATTCATTTGCATGCCAAAGTGGTAGTCGGGCGCTTTACAACAACACGGTGCGAGCATTTAAATGTATTTGAATCTTCGGTATCGCCCCGGCCACCGCCCAGCAGCGCCTTCCCCTCGGAGAAAATCCCTCTAGGAGGGTGGGGGGGGGTGGGGAGAGAGAGTTCCGAGTAAAAGATCCCAAAGGAAACCTCGGATCCCGAGGGCAGCAAAACGACGGAGAGCTAAAACGCACCGAATTCAGGCACAAGGCGTATCTGCGGCGGGGTTTTCCCAGCCAAAAACATGCGTGCCAGCGACAACAGGAAACTCGCGGGCTGTGTGACAAGTGTTGTGGCCTCTCCTTAGCTCTCTTACTGCTCAATGGGTCCCGGGTGACTCTGCAATCAAGGTCCCATTCAAGCCAGGAAGAGCCGAACCCCGGGGATATGTGTCAGGCCAGCACTTTCCACTTTTCTTTCAGCCCGTGGACACCTATAAATTTTCCAGGGACAGTGGTACAGTACATGCCTCCGCTGCAGCCACTTCCAGACTCCTTAAAAGCAGCCCAGGACCCTGAGAAATCCATTATATTAAGCAATTAACAGTGATGCGTGTGAGTTCACGGACCTTCTCTCTGCCAAAGAACAGAGCACAAAGTACATCACCCCCAGACAAGGCAAGTGAGTCAAATTGTTGGCAATAAATATATTTATTCCAAATGTCGACCCACTTTACATTCCTTTATTTAACACAGCTGATCTAAGGGGGAGCTGGAATAAAGGGAAAATAAAGTCTGTGAGGCTTCATGCCTCCCTGGTTCTCTTGGCAGAGCTGGCTGAGTTCTGGTTGCTATTATTAGTGTTACGATTGTTGTTGTTGTTATTATTATTGTTATGATTATATGCATTTCATTCTCTTTTGGGTAATGCATAATTTATGACTCTGTCTCGATCCCCCTTTCAATGGATTCCCTATCCAGGGAGACTTGCTGAATAATTTGGATCATTGGTTTTCAAGTGCATGGGCTGCCGACAAATTGTTCGCTTTTCATTCCTGGGGACATTCATTGGTCACCCAAACCAGGGGATTTCTTTGGTCGCCCCAGGCACGTGATGTGCCGTCTGGGGTTTTGTTGGGATTTTTTTTTTTTTTATATTTTGATTGGGTGAAACTTTGTGGAGACTAACAAATAGCTCATTTGGGGGGGGGGGGCTGGATTTCTGGAGAAGTCAGTTTGCCAAATTTTTGTGAACATTTGGGGGTTTCTCAGAGGCTTGTGAAAAGTAAATGCTGCAAAGCACATTAAATGTTATTTAAATGTTTTAAAGGCAACGTTATTCTTGCTGTTTGCTATTCGAAATTATCATTCAGCTGATTATTAAGTTTTGCTTACTCAGCTCTACCTGGAGAAATATTGAGGTATTAGACCTTCCTTTGCCTAAAATCCTGAGGGAAAGGGAATTTTCAAGAAGCTTGCATTTGGGGATCTTTTTGCCTTAAAATCAAATAAGTGCCTATATCAACTTGGCTGGGTCCACCAGTGGGACCCTGAAATGCTCTGATCCTGCAGGAACCATCCATCCCACGGGAGCAGCATCCCCCCAGCCCCGGGCAGGCTCTGAGCTCACCAGGGATACACTCCCAGGCACGCACATGGCTCAGTGAGGATGAGCACTGCTCCTCACTGTGCTGACCATGGGGTGGAGACAGCTGACACATCACCTCTGGGAGGGCCCCACTTGGGCAAATCTCGGCAGATTTGCTGCCAGCCCCATGAAAATCATTAGGACATGCCAGCTCAGCTGATAGCAAAGCTGTGTTGGTCCACAGACCGCTTTGACCGTCTCTCTCCTAGGCTAGATGTTGCACTGTGCCCAAAAATGCCACTGGATAAACCCAGGTACACCTGGGAATTAACAGGGCTGTGCATCCCCGCTCCGGCTCAGACCTTTCCGGCACAGCACAGCGGGATTGCCGCCCATAGTCCCAGAGCTTCCAACTCTCTGCATCACAAAAGCAGCAGAGGACAAACCCCGGTCCTCAGGGCCCGGCGCAGGAGCGGTTCATCCCCTCCCTGCCCCGCGCTGCCTGCTCAGCCCCGATTTAGGAGCACTCGGCACCGATTTAGGAGCAGCTCATTTCGTCCCTGCCCCGCACTGCCTGCTTAGCCCCGATTTAGGACACTCGGCACCGATTCATGAGCACTCAGCCCCGATTTAGGAGCAGCCCAGCCCCGATTTAGGAGCAGCTCATCCCCTCCCTGCCCCGCACCGCCCGCTGCCCGCACTGCCTGCTCAGCCCCGATTTACGAGCAGCATGTGAAGGACAGACACTGGGCCACTGGGCTGAACAATGCGGGAATATTAGCCGAGTTACAAAAACAAACAAACCAAACCCTGCCGGGAGCCCGTTTCATTTATCTTCTTTTGTCCAGTTTTGCTTCAGCGTGAAAGTCGCCCTTTCAAGTCCAGCAGTTGTGTTCCAGCCCCGGCGGGTAGCTGATCCAAAGCGTTACACTCAGAGCTTCCCAATGGCATGTTTGCACAGTTCAATTCATTTCTAAATATTCAGCGGAGTTTCCCTCCCTCCAACCCTCCCAGGACTTTTTGCCCGAGAGCCGAGGGTGTAAAGTACAGGGCCGGGGATACTGGTGCACAGAGCCTTTGTGTGCAAACACAAGCTGCTGTTTGTATTTGCCTTCACACTGTCAGAGCTCAATTGTGCGCGGTGCAATGCCGGTTACCAGTCTGCTTTCAATATCCGCTCGGCCATCCCGGCTGCCAGAGGGACGCTCCCCCTCCCCGGCAGCTTTGAAGAAAAGGGATTTAATTTCATGAGACTTTCAGTAATCACGTTACAATCTCCCAACATTAACCAGAACTGACTCCCTGTTGCAAAAGGGCGGGCGGACAACCCAGTAAACAGCCCGGCCCGGGACAGGCTGCAGTGACAGAGGAAGGCAAAAAGCCTGGCTGGTTCTGTGCCGTTTATCAGATGAGGCTGGAAAACAACAGCCTCTTGCCAGCACCAGGAGGGAGCAGCCGGCTTTGCCCAATCTGAGGATGCTCCACAGGCTGCTCTGCTCATCCCATGCACCACGATGGCTGATTTTAAAACCAGACCTTTTTCTTCTGTCCGTACCTCTACCCATCATTTGCCTTCCTTCTTCCCTGTTCCATTTACAGTGTCCTCATACCTCTGTCACATTCCCCAGGACTTGCTTTGCTGCTGAAACAGTCTCCTTCTGATTATGCATTGCTACCTACTGCAGTGGCCAGTGGTCCAGGAAGAGCCAGGGCCACGCTGCACAGGGAGTGGGGTCTGGGGAAGGTCTCGAATGAAGAAGAGGCTGAGAACAGGGAGATTTAGGTCTCCCTGCACTGTCCCTCCCTCCCCTCTCCTCACCTCCCTGAACACATAGCTCAGCTCTTCCCAGAGCACCTCTTGACCAAGCAGGGATGATGCTCTAGATCCTGAAGGAAAGTACTTTTGGGGCTGTGAGAGCAAAGCAAGGTGCTGCACAGGCTGCCAGGCACTGGGCAGTCCCCAGTGCGTATAAAACAATCCCTTTTTGCAATTAGATGTGCTGTACTTTCTCTCTTCATCCACTGTGGTCTGACTGCCTGAGACTGGAACCTAAATACCCACATAGTTGACATTAAGGGACATCAGTTCTCCCCAAAAAGCTGCCATGAAAATAGTTGCACTTGGTCAAAATAAAGCACAGCTCACAGTGATCCACACGGCGCCACAAAGCACAGCCGGGCAGGGATCGGGGTGATGGATGGCTCTGAAATACCACAGGGAAGATGACGTGGGCTCCTCATCCATCTTTCCATCCAAAGCTCTGAACTTGGAGCACACAGGCCTGTGCAAAGATGGTGATCAGGGATGGAACAGCTGGGCTTCGCCTCGCACAAGCTGGGAGCTCGCAGACCCAGCACGGATATGGCACACGGCCCGGAGAGCGAGCGCGAGGCAGGGACTGCTGAGCCAGCAGCATTCCTGCTGCACTCCTCCTCTAATTCCCACCTGGGACAGGGGGGAGAGAGATCTCACCCCCCTCCCTAGTGCCTTGAGAAATTGGGGAGCGCTCTTCCCGCTCCATTGTGCACTATTGGTGAAATTGTGTCTACTTCTCCTCTGGCAGAAACCGTTTCACATCTCAGATGGTCAAAAAGAATAAATCTGCTGTAAAACAAACTTGCAGAGCCCGGCTGCTCACAGTCTGCATCAGTGCCCTGGCTGCTCCTGCCCCTCATGTCATTTTTGCCCTTTCCTAGATGAAATTGGGAGTGCTGAGTGTGGGCTCTGGGCTCCCCACTCTCCTCTCCCCAAACAGTAGAGATGCAGCAGCTTTGACCCTCAAGCAGGGAGCCCCAAGGTTGCTCACCCCACCTGCACCAGCAGTCCCACCTGCCTGCCCACACAATCTCTTTCTTGCTGCTCATTTTTGGCAGAATATGGCAAAGGTCTCCTGGGCTCATCCTTTAGCCTTACCAGCTCCTCCATCCCCAGGGACACAACACAGGAACAGGGCTGAGGGCTGTGGCTCCCCATACAGCACCCTAGGGCACCCTGTTCCTGCACCAGGCTCAGCACAAGAGGAGGTCCCTTTCCATGGGAAACCACAACCTGGGTGACAATGGCTGTTGGGCAAAGCCAGAGGTCCCTTCCAGCACATATCCCGTGAAATAATTTAGAAAAACCCTGTGATTCCAGGAGAGAGTGAAATAGAAGTTTGTTCCTTCCCCGGCCTCCAACCCTCTATCCAGGCAGGGGATGCAGATATGATTTTCAACCCTCCCATCACTTGCAAGACACTTTGAAAAGCTTTGAAAGGAAAACTCCTGTCTGCATCCTCTGTGCTCTCACAGCTGCGTGTGGGACATGAATCTTTCCCTGCCTATAGCTTTCTTTGCCGGCTCCCGTGATGGAGCAGACGTTTTGCACAGGGGGTGCATGTTGTGGGCAGCAGTTCTGTGCCCAGTTTGTGCTGCCAATGCATCAGTGCCCTCAGTGCCAGCTGAGACCTTGTGGTGCCCAGTACCATCCACACTGAGCCCTGGAATGAAACAGTCTCTCTGACCATATCACTCCATCAGTTTTTAAACTCCAGCCTCCCCTAAAACCAGTGCTGTTCAAAATAAATTCATAAATCAAGCTCCCAGCTGAGCTGTGCACCTCCTCCATTCCCGCTGCTGACATGGGTGCCCGTGGTTTCCCGGGGTCAGAATCTGTTTCTTTAGTATCTACCAAAAAAAGGCAGGATTTCTTCCTCCCCACCAATTAATTCCCTGCCTTCTTCTGAGCCTAAGGCAAACTCCCAGGCGGTGTGTGGCTGAGCCCCTCCATACCACTGCCTCCACGGCCACACTGACTCAGGCAGGAAAAGCCTCCCTCTCTCCTTATCAGTCCCCAGGGCATCCTAATCCCCTTATAAATGAAAGCTATTAAACAGATATCTTTTTAAAAGCCTGCCCGTCCCTTCAGCCAGAGCAGCCCCATCCCGGCTATCAGGACTTGTCGGAGTGTGGTTAATGCGGGTGAGCCACTGCCCCGGGCAGAGCTGGGGTTGCACCGGGTGACGATGTGGCCCGTTCCTGCAGGAGCTGCGCTTTGATCCCCCGGAACGCCGGGCTGCAGAGCCAGGCCGAGCCCCACGCCGTGCCAGGCCTGGGCTCTGCCACGCTGCCGTGCGGGAAGCAGCGGGGATCTGGCAGGGATGCTCGGGAGGGGAGCTCGGCTTGCTGCAAAGAAAGCGCTCCCCGCTGATTGCAGCGGCAGAGGCCAAACGGCGGCCACTGCTCCAGAGACACCCTGGGGACGGAGCAGATGTGACTGCTGGGCTCTGACTGCTGGGCTCTGCCACTGCTGAACCCTCTCCCCGCGTCTGAGCTGTCTGGGCGGGCTGATCCCGGCAGCAAATCCTCTCCCTCCTCTCCTGCTGCCTGAAAACCGGGGGGGATCTGTTTGGTGCAATCGTGAACATGCTGCAAATAAATGGTCTGGGTGAGGTTGAGTCTGGGGGTTGTGAAGCCCCCCCATGTGTTGGGGGCTCAGCCCTGCCACGGGTTGATGTGTCCTGTGCCCCAGGCAGCTGTGCCAGTGCTATCCAGGAAAGGCTGGATGTTGTAATCGGTGGGTTCTGGGGCTTGTTTGGGTTTATTTCTCCTGTTTGACAGCAACAAGGGGTGAAATGATGTACAGCCTCTACCATGCTAGGCTGGTTCCAAGCCACCCTGACCCAAGATCTCCTTTGCCCTGGATATCCCACAAGACAAAACTGGTTGGGGATAAAACTCAACATAGCACCCCAAAACCCTCCAGAAAGCCCTCAGTAAAACTCTGCTTGCACAGCCCAACCTCAGGACACAATAACCCGTAATAAGCACAAGAGTCTCCAAAGCCACTGTACCAAAAAGCAGGGCATCACAAAAAAGAAGACAGGAGCCCAAAAGGCAGCAGCCCTCCATGGTCAGAAAGTCCATCCCCCATCCCTGAGGATGAAGGAGAGATATATTAGGAATACAAAGACACACTCGTGTGCCCCAGCTGCTCCCATTTCACAGACTAGGTAGGAAAACCAGAACCACGGGAGTGCTTTTCCAGGCAGGATCCCTGCAGGCAGCAGAGATTAAAGAGCCCTCATGGGCTTCTTGCTCCATCCTCAGAGAGGCAGCACATCCCCCCAGGCAGCCATGGGGAGTTTGCCCAAGCCAGGACAGTGTAGGCTGAATAAGGATGACATGCTTTGGCCCAGAAAGAGGAGGGCAGAGATTAGCCGTGGACAAGCTCAAGGGAAGGCAACTGTCCAACCCAGAGTGCCAAGCCTGGTTTTGTTTTAGCCTTAACTGCGCTTTTTTGTTTGTTTGTTTGTTGGTGTAAAAACCTTTCTGTTGGAAATCAGTTTAACTTTAAGCTTCCTGAGAATAAAAGCCTGTGAGAAAGCTCTGCCCATGCAAGGCTCCCTTGGGAGGCTACAATGGGAGTCTCAGCAGCTTATGGGCCCATATTTCTATGGCTACAGCACCCATCTGCTCAGCAATACAGTGTTACCCACTGCTCCAATTCCCCATGCAGCACAACCCGCTGGGAGCTGCACCAGGCTGGGTTGAAGAGGCCCTGTGGCTCCAAGGATGGCACATGGTGCCACAAGAGGTGCAACCCTCACAGGGTCTGGCCCAGTTGCTGGCTGGTGCCATGTCATTGGTGAAGCTGTCCCAGTGCAGTTTCCCTAGGTATGAGAACATTTCATGCCTTTCTTAACCCAGGTCCAAAGGATTTTACACAGCCCCCTTTTACTCCCTATAAGTGGGGAAACTGAGGCACAGGGCAAGCCTGGATATCAGAAATGCTGAGTATCCCTTACACCATCAGAAGGTAACAGGCAGTATCACCACACAGCAGCTCCAAAGTCCCCCTGTGAGCCTTGTCTGGCTGGATCGAGGTACAGACATGGTCGTGCTGTGCTGTCAGCATCTGTCTCGGATGGGCAAAGGATATTACACCATGGGGATCCTGAATAGGCACCCTGGGGATCCTATATGGGCACTCTGGGCATCCTGCAGGGACACCACGGAAAATGTGCTCAGAGCCTCTTTGCTCAGATTGGGAACGTCGCCGCTTTTCAAGGCAAGGTTTGCATCTTTCCACATCCCTCTGGAAGAGACGTGGCCATAAGCAGGGCGACACTTAGACCTCTCAAAATCTTCTCACAGAAGGATTTACAAAGCCACTTAAATCCTCTGTCTGACTCCCATCCCACCACGGTGCCCAGAACTGAAGGGGAAGCGGGTGCAGTGCCTCTGTGTGACCAGGTCCCTGTCAGCTCTGCCAGTCTTACCCACACTACACTTCCCACTGCTGCAGCCAGAGCCTCTTTCCCTCTGTTCCCCTCCAGGACAGACCATTTCCAAAGCCCTGAATCACCCCAGGAGAGGAGAAGACAGAAAGGACATCTCCCACCAGCCCAGTCCTTCCTGGTCAGATGAGTTTTGTGCACTGTGAACTGTTGTCACCCATCGGAGGCGCAGGACTTGCCCTGACTCCCCGCTCTGCCGTGTGCTCCCAGGGTGCCTGGACCCTGCAGACAGGCACCAGGGCTGCTTACCCACCCAAACAATGCCTGCAGACACTCTCAGGTGTGCCTGCAGCCATCAGTCACCACCAGCTTGACTCCTCATCCCATTTGGAGGCCAAAGGAATGGGAAAGAATCATCCAATGGGATTACCCACTCTGCCAACCCCGGGGAAAATGGTTGAAAAGACAGGATGAGAACCGTGAAGACTTTTCAGGTAGAGGTGATTAATGAAGGGGAAAGAAAAGGGATCAACTAAACATAATAAGGGACACCAGGAACTCCCTGGAATGAAATCCTGCAGTCCTCACATCCCTCTGTGGCAGCAGAGCGAGAGGAGCTCGGTGCTGTGGGAGGATGTGATTTCCCTGGCTGTGATGAGGGTGGAGGGAGCCTGTTAGCTATTTTAGTAAACACTGCCCTGCAAATACCTCCCTGGACCACCACGGAGGTGATAAAGCCCCAGGTTTGCCTGGAAGGAAGTTTTTCACTGGGAGTGTTTGGCAGGCTGTTCTCACATAGTTCCTGGTCAACTCCTCGTCCCAGACGAAGTTTCCTTTCAGCTGAATGAGAAACTTGCTCGGAAATTGCTCTGACATGAGACACATCCCAGTCTGGGAACCCTACGGCAGCGCACAGCACGGAGCAGAGCCTGTCTAACACCAGGCTCCCTGCGCTGCCTGTGCCAAATCCCCTATCTGAAAACACAATATGTTTCCCTTCTCTCACTGCACTCGCACTTGGTTTTGTTAAACACTCTCTAGGCATCACAGAGGGCCAAAAATCCGAGAGGCAGACACTGCTGACGTCAGGCACACGTGCAGGTGGCGGGTGCATCTCCCGGCCCCACGGGGGAATGGGCTGGGAAGAACCAGAGCCAGCACTGGGAACAGAGTCTGGAGGCCGTTCTCCAAGTGCCTGTCAGCGGGCTGCAGCCCTGGGTTTGTCCAGCAGCGCTTTAAACGGCCAAATGCAAAGGTATTTCATGGTAACTAAAGGGAAGGTGCTTGTCCGGGTTCATTTCCAGCACTCGGAATGACACCGCTGTTCCTGACAAATTGTGGAACGGTGTCATTTTAGTGATGTCATTAAATCTGGTCCAAGCCCCTGCCTGCATTTTCATGTGTCCACACCAGCTCACCAGCAGTTGAGCTCCGACAACTTTTTAGTTCAAGCCTTTTCCAGCTGCAATCTCGTCTCCCAGGGGAGCTGGAAGCTTCATCAGGACAAACCGGGTTGGAGACATGAGGCTTGGGCTGGACCAAGGCTGAGCAAACAGAGCCAGCCCAACGGCACTGGAGAGGGGGAGGATGGAGAACAGACCTCCAAGCTTGTCTCCAAGCTGTGTCCTCCCTGGAGCACGCTCGCTCCCAGGCACTCCGCCAAAGCTGGACTGTAAAGCCAAGCTCTACGTGGATGAATTATTTGCCAGGTAAAGTTGATGGGAACCTGAATCTGTGAAAAGCTCTGCTGGCCGGGTTCCTTCTTCAGGAGCAGATCCTGGAGAACATCTCCTTGGGACAAGACCTGTCCTGTCCATGGGCAGTGCTGGGATCTCGCAGGCAGCAAGAAGCGATAAAGAAAAATTAGATCTGGCTGGCAAAAAACGTTCCCGTGGGAAATTTTGACTTTCTGTCAGAAACTGCAGTGCATTTCTTTTTCAGCACCAAATAAGCATGAATAGGAACAAAGATTCAGTTTTGGCAGGGGGAATGGACTTACCAAAGAAAACACCCAAATTTTTAAGCAAAGCAGACACATTCTATAATTTTTCTCCCTGGATGAAAATAAAAACAAAAATAAAAACCCCAACGATTTTCCAGAAAGGAAAAAAATAAATTTGATGAAAAAATTGTAACTAGTTCTCACACCACTACCTGAGGCAAAATCAGCTAATTTGGCTAATTGATCTACACCTTCAGCACGGCTGTTCAGCAGGGTTTGGCCGCCTCTGCCTTCCCTCTCAAGCGGTGGGAGATGCCTCCAGCGTGCAACCGGCAGCATCACCACCAACTGCCCGCTCATCCCCTGCCCCTGCCCGGCGCAGGCGGGTCCACAGCCCCCGCTGACCGCAGGGCCTGACTTTCTCTCGGGATTTAGGAGAGAAACCAGGGTGGGCTGATGGTCATGAACAAGTGGGTGGGAGCTGAATAGGGTTATTGTGATCTTTATCTGGGGGGATTATTCCAGGCAGTGTGGGCTTGGCAGGGTAACACGGTTGTTTGGCCGTGGCTGGTTTTGCAGAGCGATAGGTACGGCCCCGGGGAACGGCGCACCGGGATCGGGCTGTGGAAAATTATTTTACGGTACCTTCATCCTTGCAAAACATTCACTTCCCGGCAAAGTCGGTGGAAAAGGAAAAAACAGAGCGATTTTCGTTTGCAGAAGTCTGACGCGGCTGGGACTGCTCATGGTCTGAAATGCAAAGCCTGGCATAAAAGTGACACATTTTACTGGAAACTGGGAACTTGTTTCCCTTTTATTGGAAATAAATTGGAAGGGAGAAGGATGGTAAGAGCACGGGGCCAGCACAATAACTGAAGCATTTTTCAGGAGCATTTGAGGACCCTGTAGAGTAGACTGAGGGTCCGATAGCACCCCGAGATCGCACCAAAATTTGTGGTATCGCTGATTGCGGTAACTGCAGGCAGGGAACTCGTCCCAGCCCGTGAGCGGGGGTTGAGGCTGGGGGAGTTGGACGTCTCCTGTCCTCGGCCCAGAGAATAATATAAGAAATAACCGAGACGCGGATCCCCGTCCCCGAGCGCTGCCGGGCAGAGGGATCCACGGGACGGAAGAAAAGCAAACGCGGAGAAACCCCGGCATCGCTCGGGACGCGACACCTCCCCGCCGCTTCCCCCCTCTCGACGGGACCCGCATCCCGGGAGAGCTGGGGCTTCGGAACGGGGCCGAGCATCGCTGCCGGGACCCCCGCGCCTCCCCCGGCGCCTCCCCCGCGTGTGCCCCGGTGCCACCGGGCCGCAGGAACGGGACCCCCTCCCCGCCGGACACCCCGGGCTCGGCCGTGCCTCGGTGTTGAAGGCGGCGGCGAAGAAACTGCGCTCTCTGCGAGGGACACATCTGATTGTGATTTGGGGAAAAAAAAAAAAAGAAAATAAAAGAAAAGAAGGGAAAGAAAACAAAACCAAAAAAATAAGGCGCCCAACCCCGGCCACTCGGCGAGGGTTTTTTCCTATCGTCGGAGCTGCAAATATTTTGGAAGACGGGGCCGTGTTTTCCGTGTAAACAAGGCGGCGGCGGGGGCCGGAGCCGCGCTCCGCGGGGCCGGGGAGTCCCGGCGCGGAGAGCCGAGCCCAGCCCGGGGCATCCCAGACCCCGGGGCTGAGTCCCCACCAGCACACGGCTGAGCCAGGGGCTGGCACCGGCCCCCCAAACCGCGACGAGGAGGGGACCGGCAGCGCACGGGGTTCCCGCTGGGAAGCGGGGAAATGGAAAATCGCGGGGAATCGTTAGCGGGATATGTGAAGACTCACGGGGAAGAGCAACCCAAAGCTTTCACCCTTATTCCCCCCTGGCAGAAGCGAAGGACATCCCGTCTCCGCTCAGGGACAGCCAGGAACGGTGCGAGTTTCTCGCCCGGGATGGAACGATCCGGCTGCTGCCGGGTTCTCATTTGGCCTCGGGGCTCATTCAAGTCCCCGCCGCCCCGCCACCGCCTCCCGGGGCCGCCCGCACCCCTCGGGGAGGCAGCGGCGGGAACCGTAAGCACTGCCGGGTTTCCCTCCCCTGCTCCCAACCACTTTCCTCCTCCGCGGAGGCCGGAGCTCGTCCTCGTCTTGTCCGGGCACGGAGCCTCTCGGGCTCTGCGGCGGGTCTCTGAGCCGGTGTCTCGGAGAAGAGAACGGGGCTGCCGGCGAGCTCCGGGATCCCCGGACCGAACCCAGGCCGTGCCCTGCGGGACCCCCGGCAGGGACCTGCCTGTGACGGGAGACCCTCCTCAACCAGCCAGGGCCCCTCCGCGCTTCTCCGGACACGAACGGCCTTTTCTCGGATTCCTGAGTGTCTCTTCTCCCCCCTTCTGAGCTCCTTGGTGTCTCCTGCCTCGCGTTTCCGAGGTTTCCTGCTGTTCCCTGCTCTGTGCTCCGGAGTCCCCCCGTACTCCCTGTCCTGCGCCGCCAAGTGCCTCGGTGTGCCCCCGTCTTGTTGTCCCGGCTGCCTCGGGTCTCCCCTCTCCCACACCTCCGGGGCTCTCGGTATGCCCTCCCCCAAATTCCTGTGCCTCGCCGTGCCCTGCCCGGAGGTCTCCGGTTCCCCATGCCCCCTGCTTTGCACCCGGACATCCCTCGGTGTTGTCACCATCGCGCTCCCGGGTGCCTCAGTGTTCCCTGCCTGGAGCTGCCGGACGCCTCGGTGTCCCATCCCCTGCGCTTCCGAGCTCCTTCACAGCCCCGTTCCGAGCTTCTGGGCCCCTCGGCGTCCCGTCCTTTGCCCTACGCTCCCCGGTACCTCATTGTCCTCACCCTGTCCTGTTCTCCATCTCCCCGCGTGTTCCTGTCCTGCTCGCCGTGTCCCTGGATGTCCTCGTGCCTTTCGCTCCCGTACCCCGCGGGTCCTTCGCTCTGCCCTCCCTCTCCCTGCCCCTCCGGGGACCTCCGCGCCCTCTCGCCGTCCTTCTCCCCGCCTCTGCCGCGGCGCTGGACTCACCCACACACTCGTTGGCCTCCCGGGCCGTCGCTCGCTGCCAGGGCCGGTCGTAGTGGAAGGGCTTGCAGCGGTCGCACTCGGGGCCGGCCGTGTTGTGCTTGCAGTCGCACACCAAGCTGTCGTCGCGGTCACGGACACAGCGCGACGCGTGGCCGTTGCACTTGCATCGCCCGCCGACCTGCAAGTCGGAGACGGCGTAGAAGTAGGAGTCGCGGGCCAGCTCGGAGTCATCCTCGCTCTCGTCGCCGAAGGTGTGGAGGCGGCTGAAGGTGACCCTGATGTCGGTGGCCGTCACCCAGTCCTGCAGCACGGGCGAGTTGTCGAAGTCGTGGGCGGTGGGGCGGCCGTCCAGGGTGCTGAAGGCGATGAGGCCGCCGGAGAGGGGCCGCACGTCGGTGTGCGAGTCGGTGCACACCGCCTCCTGCTCGTTCTGCTTCGTGATGGCGGCGCGGTTCGGCTTGTTGTACATCTTGCGGCACTGCGTGGAGTAGAACTGGAAGGGCACCCAGGTCTTGCCGTAGTCCATGGACTTGTGGATGGCCATGGACTCGGGGCGCGGCGAGCAGAACTGCAGGCTGACGTAGGTCACCTCGAATTTCTTGCCGAGGGAGAGGGTGAGGGTGACGTTGTGGGGGTACTGGACGTAGCTGTCGGACTGCCAGCAGGTCAGGTTGTGCGGGTTGTTGAGGTCGGTGAGGAAGGAGGGCGGGTGGGCGCGCTTGGGGTCGGAGGCGTTGCAGAGGTGGCAGGTGCGGACCTGCTCCTCGCCCTTCTCCGTCACCACGCAGTACCGCGACGGCGGCTTCCCGCAGGTGCTGGACACCTTCACCTCCTTCCCGAAGGCCGAGTTGACGAAGTCGGGGATGCAGCGGCGGGGCAGCCCGTGCTCGTCGTAGCAGGGGTCGGGCTGGGCTGTCTGCACGGCGAACATGCTCACGCCGTGGTAGCCCCCGCGCAGGGGCTGCGCCAGCCACGCCGCCGCCAGCAGCAGGGCCAGCGGCGCCTCCGCGCCCCTCCGCGGCATCCTGCGCGACCTCCGCGCGGCGTGGGGACAGCGGGGAGGGGGCACGGGGGACACGGGGGAGCCGCCGCTCGGGCGCGCAGCTCCGCGGGGCGCCTCGGCCGAGGGACGCGGTGCGGCGGCTCAGGGAGCGCGGAGCATCGCCCGCCCCGCGGCCAGCCCCGCGGAGAAAGGGGAGACCGCGGCGGCGGCGGCACCACAAAAGTGGGGCTGGCGGCGGGGCTGGGTCCCGCCTGCCTCCCGCCCCGGCCCTCGCACGGAGAATGACTGGCGGTCCCAGCCCCCGCCGCGTTTGAGGTCATGCTAAAGGAGTGACATCGCGCTCAAGGAACAGAACAACGACATCCACTGGCGGCTCAGCCAGAGACGCGCACAGGCCTCGGGGAGGGCGGGGGGGGGATGGGAGTGGGACGGAGCCCGCCTCGACACCGCGGCGATGGGCGCCAGCGCCGCCGCGGGGCTCCCGAGCCGCCCCGAGCACCGCGGAAGGACCATCCTGCTCCCCCCCGGCCCTCCGTGCCCCCGACGGGGCTGGGGGAGCCCAGGGCCGCCTGCGCCCCAGCAGCTGGGGATGCTCCGTGGGCGTGGAGCGGGGAGAGGGGGGGAGCGGCCGGGAGGAGCCCCCCGCCCACCTGTGGGGACGCCGAGAGGGACAGGATGGGGACGTCTCCCAGCTGGTCGCTGCTGGCCTCCCCTCTCTAGCAGGCCAGACAGGGACTGGTCCCCTCAGCTGGACCGGGAGGGGGGGCCGGGGCAGAGCCCGAAGCACGTCCGGGCACCGGCCCGCTCCGAGGGGGCTCCCAGAGGGTCTCGGCCCACAGCCTTCGCCCCTGGGACAGAAACTCCGATGCCGGGGAAGTTGAACAGGGAGAAATCTCGAGTCTTTGGGCACTACACGGGAACTAACGGGCCTGGCGACCTTCGGGAGGTTGTTTTAGGGGGTCGATCTCGTCTCCCTAGCACAGCCCTGGGACAATCCAGGCACAGGGGCCGCCCCCCGCCTCGGTTTGCAGCTTGTTGGGGCTCCCGTTAAAGCGAGGAAGGGGTTAAAGGGCGGCACTTGTCCCGCACTGGGCCGTGGCCCAGCCCCGGTCTCCCCTTCCCGCCCGTCCTGCGGACCCTCCGTGCCGGGGGGCTGCCCCCGGCGGCCGCCTCCGTCCTGATCAGCTCTGTCCCAGCGCATCCCCCCGGTGATCCCGGCCGGGGGCAGAGCCCCAGGGGACACTACCGAGATCTAGGAGAGACGGTCCCGCGAGGGAGCGGAGAGTTTCCCTCCCGCGGCTCCCGGCCGCCCTGCTCGCCCCCCTTCCCTCTCTCTTTGATTAAAAGGGCACTTTTATTTTTCCAACGGAGGTGCCCTCTCTCGGAGCGCTGCCCACGCCGTGTCACTCAAGCGGCCTGGCCCTGGCACGGCGGCGCGGTCCCCTCCCCGGCGAGCCCCGGCGGGGCGGCCCGAGGGGACGGGGGCTGCCCGGGCAGCCGTGAGCCCCAGGCCGGCCTCCGCCCCCTCCCCTCCTCCCGCCCCTCTCCCCGCTTTGAATTCCTTGCCACCGAGCTGAATAAAAGTGGTTGTTGTAAATTGAATTAGTGCCTGATTAATCTGCTCCCGGGCCTGCTAGCCCAGCGGGGCGTCTTTGGCAATGCAACCGCCTTCCCTGCAGGGCAGCGGGGCTCCGCAGCCTCCCTGCCCCCACTGCTCCCCCCGGATCTCCCCCACCCGCCCCCCAGCCCCGCCACTCCCGGGATTTGTTAACTCTTCCCCGGGAAACAGCCCCTCCGTCCCGCTCCCGGGGCTCTTGGTGCTCCTTCGCCGGAGGAAGAGGGGTGTTTGTGTGTATTGGGGATGCGTCGGGCCAGGACTAGGGGGGCAGTTCCCAGTCCCGCTGGTCTCACCCGAGCTGTCCTTGGACTCAGTCGCAGCCCGGCACACCCGGGACACACACGGACAATCCTGAGATACCCCAGCCCCGAAGAAAGATTTTCCCCCGCTCTTGAATTGAGGACCTATTTGCGTAATTGAGATAGGGTGGTACCTCAAGGAGGAAAGGGGACAATTTAGACCAAACTGTCCCGGGCCGTGGGGACCAGGCCGGGAGAGAGCTGCGGGAGGCCCCGGGCCATCGCCGCCCGGTGCGGGCTCTCCCCAGGGTGGGCTGGGTGGGCTCGGCCGCGGCTGTGCGGACAACTCGGGATGGGAATCCCCAGCCGGGAGCCCCAAATTCGGGCCCTCAGACTCTTCCACGTGCCTGCCATGAGCATCCGCGCTCGTCGTTTCTGAGCCCCCGCTCTGTCCGCCCGGCGTTTTTCCTTCGGCCACGCACGTCCGGGACCAGCCCTTCCTTGCGGGACTCCCCGTCCGCCCGTTCCGGGCCGTGCCGGGGAGGGCAAGCGATGGGGCCACCGGCTCCTGTGCCCGGGGACGGGGGGACACTCGGGGCTGTCTGGGGGCGCAGCAGGTGCCGTTGCGAGGACCCGCGTTTCTCCAGGAAAGGACGCGGTTTTGGCTCCGGTTTCTCCCGACGCTCCTCGACCCTCTTTCCGGCCCGGCCGCAGCACTGGGAATGCCGCCGGGCACCGGGCGAAGGATAGGGCTGAAATTTTAGAGTTTCCTTAAAATCCGGGAAGGTTTTTAAAGGTCACCTCTCACCTTCCCAATCCCTCAAAGCCCGCACTGTTCTTTAACGCCTCACGGCAAAAAAATGGGGTGAATCTAAGAAATCCCGACTCCCGCTAAACTCCCCCGCAAACCCGAGGTGCTGCCTAATCCCATTAGCAGGGTGTTAATTTAACAACCACCCGGCGCTGCCGAGCGCGGGGCCCCCGCACTGCCCGGCGGCGTTCCCGGGGCTGCGGCTCTCGCCTCTCTCCTGCCCTTCTCACTGAGTTTATTCGGTGTTTCACAACCCCCGGGGTTTGTAATGGCTCTTGCGGTCATTAACGTGATTTACTGAGGCTTTCTCCTCTAATTACCTCGCCCTCGAGCTATTAAATGCGTGTAAGCAGTTCCGCGGGGACCGAGGCGCAACTCTCCGAGCCTCGGGCCCGAGTCTGTCCGCCCGCTCCGGGCAGGGGCCTGGGGCAGTCCCGGGAGGATGGAGCAGGGCGGGTGCTCGGGGTACCAGGCCACAGGTGGCCCCCCTACCTTGGGGTTTGATTTTCCTGTCATTAAGCACCAGCTAACCCCGGCCCTCTCCTGGCTCGGAAGGGGACAGATCCTTGCCGAATCCAGCCCCGGTGCGACCCCGATGCACGCTCGCTCTCTCTCCGGGACCGGAGCATCTCCTGTACCCGCACCGGGATCGAAGCATCTCCGGTACCTGCACCAGGGACGGAGCATCGCTGGTACCAGCACCGGAGCACCTCCGGTACTTTCACCGGGACCGGAGCATCTCCAGTACCTCCGGTACCTGCCCCGGGAACGCGGCCGATCCCCGTGAGGGCCCGGGGGCTGAGCGGCGGCGGGGCACGGCCGATCCAGGGCAGAGCAGAGCCTCCCCGTTCCCCCGCGTTGGGCCCGGGAGAAGCCCCGGTGACGGAGAGCCGAGAAGGGCTTTATTTCAGCCTCACCGGGAAAGGCCGCCCCGGCGCTCGGAGCCTGTTTTAAAAGTCAAATGGCTTCGGGTGCCGGAGCTCGTCCTCCTCGCCGGGAACAATGCGCTGCTCCTCGCCCACCTCCCCCTGCACGGCCCGGGTTTGGAGAAGGGAGGGGGAAAATCCGGGCGGCTCTTCCCCTCCTCGGCTCTCGGGGGGCCGTTCCCCGGCGGGATCGGGAGCGGCTGGAAAAGCAGAGAAGACCCGGGTTGAAATAATCAGGAGCGATTTATTCCCCTGGAGTGACAGTTCTTTTGAGCAGTTGCCGAATGGCAGTTTCTGTCTTTCTGAAAGCTTTTCTTCCAGATTCTGTTCAGATTAGGCTGGGGAGATGAATGAGGCCATTATCCAGCCCAGTAGCTATTCTGAAATGCCAAATTAATTACCAAGGGCTAAATCAAGGCGATGGGGGCTGAAGGCGGAGCGGGGGCGGGGGGGGGGGAAAGGCGGCGGCGGTTTGAGGTGTGAAAATATCTCCGCGATCTTTTAAACACTGACACGGCGGGCGGCCCGGGGTGCTCCCCTCAAACCCCCCAAACCTCGCTCCGCAGGTGATGGGGGCAGCGGCGTCTGGAGGGGCCCCGGCCGGGCGGAGCGGGCGAGAAGACTCTGCGGGGTCCCGCTCTGGCTGCCCCCTCCCCGGCTCCGGAACGGCCCCGCCGGCCGCCGCATCTCTCACCCGGCCGGGGCCGGGGTCGAGGCCGCTCGCCCCCTCTCGATGCTCACGGGTCCGTCGGGGCTCTCCGCCACCTGCCCGCCGACCCCGCAGCGGAGCGAGGAGCAGCCGCGCTCTCCCCAGTCCTGCTGCAGCGCTTTGTCATCGACTGAACCGCCGCGGAGGGAGCCTGGGGGATTCCCTGAGCTCCGAAGGGCCGGATGGGGGATGCAAAAAGTGATCAAACTGTCGCTTCTTTCACCAGTGTTTGCGAAGAGCGCGAGAAGGGAGTGTGGATGTGCAGCAATGCTGACCCGTAACTCGGTTCGCGTTATCTGGCTTGGAGGGTTACAGAAACACCGCGGGGAAAGGGGAGAAAGACCGATCTCAAGAAAATTAGGCAAGAAGGCACCGCTGGCTCTTCCCGCGCTGATGTCGCTCTGCCAGCACAGATCACAACATTCGCACATGACATTTAATCCTCCATCCTAAAGCTCTTTGGCTCTCGGCAGGCAGTTATTGTTATTATCGTTGCTCTAATATTTACACTTTGCTCCCAAACAAGTGTAATTTCCCTGGTCGCTTTGTAGATCCCTGGCCCTTAATCCAGTTTTCTCTTCGGTTCCCGGGAGACCACACCTCTGGCTCCTCTCATTCACGAAAAAAAATTGCGCGAATTTTACTCAAGAAAATTAAACGTTTAGGGAATGGTGGGTCAAACCTGACTATCAGTTTTGGGTTAGGGTTAGGGCTGAATCTTCTGCAGCAACTGCACACGGCCAGTGACATCCCGGCTCAGCCCGGGCAGAACCGCTGGCAGCAGCGACAGCAGAGTTAGTCAAGACTTTTCCCTGCACTAGACAGTCCTCGCAAACGAGGAACAAGCAACGAGGAGATTTCCCAGGGGCTGAGAAGTGGGCTGTAGAAGGAACCGAGCCTTTAATGTAAATTGGCCGTGGCTGGCAGAGACCACTGAACACTGGGCTATTCAGCATCGCTGTGAACCTCTAATGATCAACTCGGTTTTCAATTATACACCCACAATTGCCACCGAGTGAGATAAGCCTCTGGAATACTATATTTTCTCTTGCAAAATGTTTTCTGTAGGGCAGGCAGGCTGGAAAGCTCAGTGAGTAATATTTGATTTATTTTCAGCAGAGCAGCGGGACACCCAGCAGCCAGGAGAGCTCCCGCCGGACCAAACAGGTGCCCAAACGGTGCTCGCACTCCTGGGGACTCGCAGGTGGATCCAGCCACTGCAGGGAGACGAAGCATTGTGGGAACCAGATATTCCCCGGAAAACAGAGGCACTCCTTGATGTTAAACCCCGTGATTTATTTGTGTGCTCCTCTGCAGAAACAATGGCTTCATTTGGATGGGTGCAGATGTAGCACAACAGAAAAGAATGCAGCTTGGCCTGGAGAATGCTGCCATACACTGGACATGCTGCCGAGGTCTCATCCGGGGGAAAAAGGGGATGTTGCCTGGCATAGCCCAGGAACATGCCCAGACCCTACAGACTTCAGTTCCTCATACATCCCAAAGAAGGCTACTCTACATAATCAAGCTATTTCCAAGTTAAATTACTTTTCTGAGCAATCTATTACAGGGAGTGGGACAAGAAGAACACAGTGACCTTGCAACAATGTTTTGAGCTCCACGGGAAAAAATACCAGAAGTGAACTGGGAGCTCGGTCCACCCAGAACGCCCTGGCACAGCTGAAGAAACCTCATTGCAATGAGGCCTGGCAGAACCCCCTGCACTGATGAAGGGAATAACCCTGTGCGTTTCTGGGCACTGAGAGTGTAACCCCCAGTTCACGCATCTGGGGGGCTCTGCTGCCAGGCTGAGGTGTGGGAGACGTGGGGTGAAGAAAACAGCTTTTGGCCTGGAGGTGGAAGATTCCTGTGCAAGCTTTGCCGGTGATCTCTGTGGGGAAGAGGGGATGGGGACATCCAATTTATTCAGTAAAATGTTTAATCCAGAGAGACTTCCACTGAGTTTATTGGAACCACGGCGCAGTGGACAAGAAGGGACTCTGCAGATAGTATTTTTAGATGATTAAAGCACCCACCTGGATCTCAAGGGTCCTGGGAGCAGGTCCACCCACTGCAGAGGATTTTTTGCTAGTTTTAGGACTACTCTCTTTATATCAAGTATTTGTGGGTCCGACTGGCAGAGGGACATCAGAGCAATTCACAAATCTCTGCTGAGCCTGGTCTATGGAAACACATCCCCCTGAGGCCCCCGAGGCTCTGCACCCACCTGAGAGACCACTCAGCTCACCTGCCATGCCCTGTCTTATGGCTGTTCGGGACTCAGAGCGAGCATCCCTTCCCTGAAGTGCCCGGCTCTGACCCCACACCACAGTTTGCACAGGAGTTTAGTGTCTCTCCTCCAGCTTGGCATTCACTCCCCGTGGACGGATTTGGGGCTCGCTGACTTTCCTGTCTATGCTGGTCGGAGACAACCCCGGCTTGGAGGACTCAAATACCTTCACAGCAGCTGCTGGCCCGGGCTGTCCCTGTGGCAGAGGGATGTCACCACCCCGGCACTGGCAGCCCCATGGTGACCATTGCCCGGCAGGGATCCCCGCTGTCATTTACGGGCAATCGGCAGCAAACGGCGCAGAAGGGAAGACACTTGGGGTGGGCTCCTTGGGTGAAATCTGACCTCCGCAGCCATCAATCGTCCTCGACATCTCTTCCTTTCTTATTATTTCTACTTTTTCTTGCAAGTGCTGTGGCTCTGCGGGGAGCAAAGAAAAGTTTCTTCGCTTCCTGCAGAGAAGCAGTAAAGCCAAGCTGAGAGCCGAGCAGGACTTCCCTGTCTGCCTGGCGCTGCCTGACAGCAGCTCAAGGGAGTCCTGGGCACTGTTAGCTGCTCCTCTGGGAGGAAATCAGCCTTGATTCAGAGCCATCTGCCCCTGGGCCCTGTTTGGGAAGGATAACAACAAATTTTTTTCCTTTTGATTTGAGACCAGTGTTACTCAAAGGAAATTCATTCCTTTACTCTCTGCTTTGACTCCCTTTAGCAAATTCTGAGCAGCAATTCAAACACAAGAGTTCTGGTGCCAAGAGAATCCAGATGGAGAAGGTCAAATGTTGTCCAGAGCAAAGAGAGAGCAGCCAGGATAAGGGCAGGGATATTGCAGTGAGCAGTGCAGGTTCCTTTAAAACAACTAACGTTCCTTTAAATAATTAATTTGAGCAGAGACAATTCTTCACCTACGTTACAGAATTGTTTGCTGGACACAATGAACACTACTGATATCAGTCCAGTGTAGGAGTTTCTTCGCCTCTGGCATAAGAAAAGGGCCCATGTAGAGATTTTCTACCTCGGCAGAGACTATTTAGGAGAACCCAAGATCACAGTTTTATACGGGACCCATGTAAGCCTGTGGAACTGAAATGCTGATCTTCTTGCTGTGAATTTTCCTCCCCACTGGTTCAGAATAGAGCCTTGAAAAGGAATTTGATCTTCTTAAGCTGGTGTAAGGTAAAGACAGAACCTGGGCTGAGCTTCAAGGGCAGAGGCTGGAGCCAGGGCAGGCAGGGCTGGGTGTATTTCAGCTACCTAAGGAGCAGGATTTTTAAAACGTGGGTCCCCAGAGCTTCTGAATTCCCACCACCTAGTAACTCCCTTAGCCAGATAATTAACTATTCTCCAACATTGCTTTGCAGGGACCAGTGGGCTCTTGGGGCTCAGCTCCAATTGAAAATGTGGCAGTGCTGGGACAGGCTCTATTGCACCATTGCAGATGAAGGGGGTGTTTTGTTGCTTTCTTTGTTTAAAAGTAATAATAAAAAAATTATATTCCAGAAAGCATCCTGTTCCCTGAGGGAAGAAGTGGGGGATCTGTAGGGAGGGTCATGCGAGCAGCCATCCAGGTTTTGGGTTTATATCTTCCTTAAGGAAAATGTCCTCTTGATATAAGACAAGGAGTGCTGGGGGGTTTCCTGGCACCCTCAAATCAACTCTGCACAGGGAGGCTGCCCAGCCCTGGCCTGGCCCTTTATGAAAGTATGTCATCCATCAGGACAGCAGGAAACATGTTTTTCAGGAGCCCTACCCAGAGCTTTGCAGCATTCGGTCTCTTTTTGGCAGCCATCCTAACCTAATTATAATTAAGTAAGTATTAAGCTGGAATGAAGTGGCCTTCGAGTGGCTATAACCTTCTAATAGGAGAACTTGGGGTAAGGCAGCAGGAGCAGGGCTCAGGTTGGGCACTGAGGCATCGTGGGAGCCCAGACACGGCGCGCTGGGGACGGGGCCAACAGCTCCATCGAGGAACCTTCCCCGCAGGACACAGAGCCCTCGCCCCACTCCACTCCAGGGCTGGGGTTATGCAGAGAGAGGGTTACCCGCCCCGGTGCCTGTGCTGAGCGCCAGAGCCTTATCCAGGGGCTGTCCCCACGCGCGCAGCCATTACCAGTGTCATTAATCAGCGCTGTGCCCGTACGAGGGCGGGCGAGGGGGGTCGGGCACATCTGAGCGAGCACAGCCAACAAACACCGCGTCCGCCCTGGCACGGCACTGCCCGCACATCATCCCTGCGTGCTGGGGGGTCCGCACCGTCCCGAGCCCAGCCGGGGGACCCCCGAGCCCCAGCGCGGCGGGTGCCGGTGCCCGGCGGCGGCACCGCCCTGTCCCAGCCGGCTCCCTCGCAGGGGTGAAGCAGCTGGGGAGCGCTCGTTTGCAGAGCTGAATTCCTCGCTGTCGACTGCTGCTCAGCGGCACCGTCGCCTGCCTGCTGCAAGCTGAGCCCCGCCGAGCGCGCCCTGGAGCGCCCGAGCCCCGGGACTGCCGGCGGGACAGCGGAGAAGGAGCAGGAGGAGGGGGGGAATGAGGCAATGGCGAGAGAAGGCAAGTGGACAACTCTGCGCCGTCCTCAGATATTCAGCAGAGAAATGACGCTGGCACCCTTTATAAAGATCTCTGCTGCCCGTGGCAGAAAAGGCTTCTATGAACTTCTGCAGTTCTCATCCCTGCTCCCGATGCCTTGGAAACAGGGGGTAGGGAGAAGGTAAAACTTCTTCTCTTGTCCTGGCACGCTATTGCCTCATCCCTACCCTCTATGGCTTCAGTAATGCCCTGTTGTTTTTCAGTGTTAATCATGTGCTCATCATCATCATCATCATCATCATCATCATCATCATCATCATGGCTGGGCTTCGTGAACGAAGATTTGGGAGGGACTCTACCCACGTTTGTTGCAAGCGCGTTGAATCATGTGCTATAGAAAAGCAAACCCATTCTTCCAGCACGCTGCCTGGTTTTGATTCTGCTGGAAAACGGCCTTATCTCCAGGATCCTGCCTGTCCCTGTCACCCCAACTGATGCACACACATGCTGCAGGGAAGTCAATAATTCCACATATTGCTCCCACCCCGGCACTTTTACTGTGAGATGAGAAGACAAATTCCAGCTGCAACCACCTCACATCCATCAGATGCTGCACCAAGACCTTGCTGCCCATATCACTGCTCCCTCCTTCCAGCCCTGCCACAGGTCTCCTGGACATTTGGTGGCATCAGTAAGTGTGAGGTGACAGATGCAGTAAAAATGTTACTGCTGTGAGAGTTAATGTGTGGTGTGAGGTGTTCTGAGCCACCCCAAAATACAGAGAGAAATGTACACAATTCTGCACTGCCTGAGACCGGGGGATCATGGAGATATCTATAACACATCCATCCCTGCTGGCCTCTGATAAACCAGAGGGTTTGGATTCATAATTGTCTCATTTAAATATTAATTTATAAACCTGAGCCTAGGCACACACTGATGGCAGCTAGGAGGAATTTCTGAGCATGGAGTGGCTTTACTATAAATGTGAATTAGAGCATCAGGATGAAACTGGCCACTGGGAATGATGCCAAATTGATTAAGTTTAAGAATTTAAGGACAGCAGGGTGCCTGTGGGTGCCTCCTGCCCAAGGGAGCCCTGCACTTGCTGTGGTGCTCCCTCAGAACTACCTGCTGCCCACCTGTGAACCCCCCCTTGTCCTGTCCACTCTGCTGCCCCCGAAGGAGGATTGTTGAGGGGCTGCTCCACCGGTTTGCTGCCTCACCTGGCAGAGCCAACATCTTGGTGTCTTTGGAAAAAGATACCAAAAGCTGTGTGTGTTCCCTGGTGAACGTGGTGCTGTTTGGCAGCCCAAGGGAAATGTTAAATGTGTTTCCACCAGGGCTTGGTAAAACGCCGTGGTCAGGCTGATCACTCCAGGCCACCTGGAAAAGCCTTGCTGTGCTCACTACCGGCTTGCAGACGGCTCCCCAGTTTGGTGACTGGCTTGCTGAACCCAAACTGGTTGTGGAAACTCTCAGACATTCTCCTCTGCCAGTTCCCTGGTCAGCACATCCATCCTTTCCCAGCCTGGCACCTGGAAATCACTGTACACAGGGGATGTGGCTGTCTGCCCCAAACCCTTCCCCTGCCCTTTACTCCCTTCCCAGAAGTTATTCCAGCCTGGGGTCTGCAGGTGAGCAGGCTGGTTGGGGATCTCCAAAAGGTTTGTGAGGGGCTGTTATTGCCAGGGCTTGCTTTCCCAAAGGTCCCAGCATCCTTTCAGCTGCACCCCTCCGAAAAAGCCCTTAAAGCACACACCCAACATGAAATACGTGACTGAAGTCAGTGTGATTCCAGCAGTGGCTCATCTGCTACAGTGGGAGACGAATTCCTCGCACAGGGAGGGCTCAATGGCCATGGGAGGTTTCTCCTGGGAATTTTGCATGCTGAGAGCACGTGCTGGGGGTTGTTCAGGAGATGGGCACCAACAGTTCCCTGCCTCCTGCAGCCCTTGCACATTCCCAGCCACTGCCAGGTCAGGTCAAGTCCTCCCCAGACCTTTGCTGAAACATCTCTGGCTGATGCTGGCATCAGGATTTCATCCTTTGCATGAAGTGGGATGGCCCCAAACCTTTCCCACTGAAGACAGCAGTGACCTCAAACGACAATGGTCCTCCCTCGATGTCTCCTTGCATGTATTACCTGACTATGCAGCCAGTTCATCCCTGAAGGGAGCCAGAGCCATTCCTGGGCAGCAGAGACCTCCTCTGGTTGCCCAGCCCAGCTCTGTCCTGCTTCCAGCCTCTTTTGGTTGGGCTGGATGGGACTGTGTGTCCAAAGGTGGGATCTCTGTCCCATTTTTGCCATCTCCCCGAGCGTGAGATAAACGCTGCCCACAAATACAATTTTCTCCTCGTGGTTGATCTGGGCACATAATTCAGATACCTGAAAGGACATTGAATTTGTCACCTGGACAAGGTGACTGACCAAGCTGGTTAGGGCAAATATCACTCTCCCGGCTCAGCTTATCCCAAGATATGCCCGCGGTGGATTTGCACGGGGTGATTATTTTTGTTTAAAACAAGCAGGGGAAAAAAGAAAAAGGAAATTCACGGGAAAAACCGATCCATTGCAGCTCAGCCTGAGGCCCTGCTGCCACCTACTGGGGTCCCAACGCCGAGCCCTCTGCGCCAGCCCGGGGTGGGGATGGGTCCTGCCTGGGTGTGGGCACCCCTACAGGGTGCTGGAAGGGGAGGGAAGCCCCTATCCTTGTTATCCTGGATCTGTCCCTCTCCTGCTGCAGGCTCATTTGGGAGCAAAACCGCTGGAGAGCCTTAAGACCCCCAGGCATTCCAGCTGAGGAGCTTGGCTGTCCTCTGGGCTGGCACTTGCAGAAGTATTTTTGGCACGTGTGTTTTGGGGAGGCAGAGCCCAGCTCCCGAGGGATGCAGGAACCTCTGCTTTCTACTTGTTGATCTGGTTTTCAGATTTGCACCGGGTGCTTTGCGTGCCCGTCACAATGTGCATCCGAAATGTGCCTCTCCCTTTGGGCAACAGGGATAACAGGGATGTGGGCACGGCTGGGTGGGTGGTGCCCTGTGCCCCTCGCGGCTCCCCTGGGTGGCAGCGCTGTGAGCTGGGGAAGAAGCACAGGCTGCAGATGCTCGGGATTCACAGTGTGCTTTGAATGTTGCCACCTCCACATCCAGCTGGATGGGCTGCCCAGGAGCGTGGCCAGCTGTCCCCAGGCCCACTTGGCCAACGTGCAACCAGCTCCAGTGGTTTTCCAGAAGGTTTATTCAGTCCCATCATGACCTGGAGCAAGGCCGACTGGTTATGGACGCCCCTTTCACCGGCAGTGCCCAGAGCAGGATCTCACATCCTGGCATTGATTGTTATGGGTTCACCAGGAGCTGTGATGCCCTGGGAAGTGGAAGGTGCTTGTGGCTCTGGAGGCTCAGAGGTGGCTGGGACAGAGGGTGCTGGGCTGAGGGTCACCATGGTCACAGATATCACGGTACCCACCAAATTTCACCACCCTCACATTGTCCCTCCTCCCGGGCTGACCCCAGGAATTCTGCCAGAGGCAGAGCTCTCCCTGGGGAGGTGCTTTCCAGGGGTGCACGGCCCAGCTGGGCGCACAGGGCGGCTGAACCCCCCGAGTGATGCTCAGACCCCTCCGTCACTGCAGTTCTCCGGCAGAACACAGGGTGGAAACCTCAGCCCGTACGAAAGCCGCTCCCAGACCAGCTCTTCCCGGGACTCTGCCCTTTCCTGGGGCTGCCTGCACTCCTTATAGCCCCGGGGGCGATCCGGACCAGGAATCGCCCTGCTGTCAGGGGAGGAAGTTCTGAAAAGTGAGGAACGGGGAGACAGATTTTTGTTCGGGTAAGGCTGGGACGAGGCCACCTCTCTGCATCCGAGGGAACTTTCTGCAGTAGCATCTTGCCTCAAGGAGTCAGGTAAAAAGCTTGGATGCAGCTCCTGCAGGAGATGAAAAGGCAGGGGGGGACTGGGCCCAGGCAGGTGTTTTGGCACAAAGGAGGCCATGGGGCACAATGAAGTGCTCTCCTCCATAAGCCACTGCCAGTAAGAGAAGTGATGGAAGAAGGGATCAATTAGAATTGGGGAGGTTAGGACTGGCACATGGAAAGGCTTTCCAGCAGAAAGAACAGAGCCATGCTGGCATTGCTGGGGATGCTGGAGATTCCTGGTCCTCAGTGGACTCAGGAACAGGGCAGACAATTGTCTGTCAGGGACAAGTGTCTGTAGCAGCCCTGCCTCGGTGCAGGGGATGGTCCCTTGCATCCAGCTGGGTCCCCTTGGTTTCCATCCCAGCCCTGATTTCTGCCCCTCTTTCTTGTCCTTCCCCATTTCTCCTGTAGGAAAAGGGCCCCCCATCCTCTTCCACAGCTCTGCCTTATGCACTTGGAAGCTACACCCTGGTCCTGAGAAGAGCACCAGCCACTGGCATAGCAATGGACAGCTTGGAAACCCAAACCACAGTGTGCTGTGACCGTGAGGGCAGGAGGGGTGTCTGGCTCCTTCTCTTACAATTCCCACTGTTATTGTTAATGTTACAGGGAGTATGTTTGATTTTACTGCATCAAAGTTTTACTCAGACTTTTACTCATCTTGCTTCTCCCTTTGACCAGCGTGGATGGTTTCCAGCAAGAATCCACGTGGCTTGGAGCATGCACAGATCAGAGACCAAAACAGAAGCGGTCCCAAGGCTGCAGGATGGATCAGCCAGAGCAGGACCCGCCACATGGCAGATGGGAAACTGAGGCACGGAAGGCTGAGTGACCTGCTCATGTCCCCAGGGTGGCAGTGGCAGTGTGGGGAGCTGAGCCATGATCTCCTAAACCAGGATCAGACTTTCTCTGTGGAGGAAGGGAGCTGAGAAAGGAGGTGGAAGACACCCAGAAGTTAGTGTGGTTTTGCTCCAGGCACCCAAGCCCTTGCACAGGAGAATAGAAAAGTGCAGATCAGACAAGTGTTCACCTGCCAAAAGTGTGACAGTTCTGGAGCCCTTTGACCCCAGAGCTGGACAGAAAACCTTTGGCACTTTGATGGATTGGGTCATTTAGGGTTATGTTTTCATCTCCTACATGGGGGGTAGGAGGGGAACATCTGGGGTCAGATCTGCCACCACCAAAGTCTATGGCCCAGTTTCATTTCTCAGGGGTCAGTCTCAGGTGGTGTGGAGCAATCTTTCAGGATCCTTTGGGTTTGCACCGAGAAATGAAAAACACAAGTCATGGGGAAAAACAGTGAGAATAAGCAGGTTCCCTTTTCAGTGGATCCTGCTTCCCCTTCCCTCTGAAGCTGGGCAGGCAGTGGGGAGAGGCTGCAGAGCTGCTTCACTGGGGCTGTGATGCTCTGTTATTATGTGAACTCAGTCAGAAGGAAGCAATGAGCTCACCTGGAGCTGTGGCAGCCGAGCCTGTGCAGCCACAGGCACAGCAGCACACAACAGCCCCGGTGTCTGTGTAAGGTGAGTCAGTCCCCCAAGTCTGGTGGAAATCCATACACTGGACACCAGTGAAAGCATCCTAGGGAGATGGCCTGTGCTTAGAACCAATGACTTTATGGCATTTTGGGGGGCTGAGTTACTGGATTTCCAGTGTGTGGCTTGTTTCAGGGAGTGTGTCTATGTGTGGAGCAGAGAGGAAAGGGAACAAGACTGTGATGAACTTATGTGAACTTAAGTGCAATATGAACTTAAGTGTCCAAGGCCAGGTTGGACAGGGCTCTGAGCAACCTGGTCTAGTGGAAGATGTCCCTGCCCATGGCAGAGGTTGGAACAAGATGATCTTTAAGGTCCTTTCCAACCCAAACCATTCTGTGATTCTATGATTCTACAAACTTCTGAGAATCTCTGTGAGTTCAGGGTAACTATTATCTTCAGCAGCCATCCAAGATGTGCCTTTGTGATGATTTGGAGGAAAAGGAGTCCAAGCAGAAGCCAAGCAAAGGTGATTTGGGTTTGTGAGTTCCCGTTCCTGGAAATGAAAAAGGATTTGAAGCAGAGCAACTGCCCTCGCAGGACACGTTCAGAGCCCATGGGCCCTCCTGCACCCTGGCCCTTTGCATACATGGGAAACCTGATTTTCTTAGAAATGTTCTCTGTGGAAATCACTTTCTATCACCAAAAGGGCTTAATTACTTTGCTCTTCTCCCAACCCAGTGTTTTTATTATTTGCTTTGGTGTCACTTGTGGAAAAATGACTTTTATATTTAACTACTTTGTCTTTATCCCTGTATTGTCTTTCGAGCATCTCTGGAGCAAAGGTGGAGTCCCCTGAGCATCTGGAAGCAGTGATGTGGCCAGATCTCTGCCCTTTAATTTGCACTGATGTGGGCTTTTATGTGGAGTTAGCTGGAACTCACAGTTTGATATTTGGGTCTTTTTACTTTGCCACATCAGCTGTGGAGGGACAAAGCAGATCAGGTGAGCACAAAGGCAGAGCGGTGCTGACAGCCCACGCTGGTGTGGAGCTTGTCCGTCAGCACCGGCTGTTTCCACGTTTTCCCTGGCGGAGGCAGCTGACCTCAGGTCAGCGTTTCACATCACGTGCCTCGGCGTGTTTACTCCGATATCGAGAACCCAAAGATCCAAACAAGCGTGTTGTCAGCGCAGCCTCAGCTTCCTCCTCCCGGCGGGGGCTGCTCGGCAGCCCGAGGGGAGGAGCTGAGCTGCGGCGCCGTGCGATGAGATGAGATGAGATGAGATGAGGTGAGATGAGCCGGCAGCTGCCGTGTGCTCCGCGGCACCGCGCAGGCTGCAGCTCCCTCCCTGAGCTTTGGCATCGGTGCCACCGCAGCCACCCTGAATGCAGCCCTGCCCCGTGGGTGGTTGGGCGACTGGGGATGCCACTGCTCCTCTCCGTGCAGCCTCTGAAAGCCACCACCTGGGACCACCTCCCGCTGCCCTGCTGTCATCCTGGAGCGTGGCACCAGCATCCCGAGGATCCCCTGAACTCAAACGAGAACAACTGAGTAATAATGAGGAGTGCAGTGCCCTGCTCCGAGGAGATCCCGTGAGCACACTGGTGTCGACATCCCTTGGAGGTGCCTCTGCTCCAGAGCCCTTTCCCCGAGTGGCTGCTCCAGCCTGGTGGCTGCCACGCTGCTGTTTGTCACTCTTGCCCCTGCAAGCTGGAGCCTCCTTGGTGGTGGCTGGGGCACCTCCCTGAGCTCCTCCGCTTCCTTCCGCCGGCACGAGCCCCCCCCAGCCCCCGTGTTCGGTAACTTCCTGGGCTGCACCGTGCCCCCAGGAGCAAAACAAGCAGCTCCCAGGGCGTCAGGTGGGGAGGGCACGGGATGGGAGGGGACGCGCTGCGGCCCCGACACCCAGAGAAGTTTGACCTCCGCAGCTTTAGCTCTTCAGACATGTCCCAATTCCTTTAGTTCAGGGGTACGGCCTAAAAAGCTGGATCTAAAATGAGCAGGTGGGAACAGGGCACAAGGGATGGGAAAGATCAGACTGGCATCCTAAATCCTGAATGCAGCCCCTGAAGCTCGCACGAGGAGCCCAAGCCCAGAGGAGCTGCGGCACAAAGCCTGCTCCACCGGAGTATTCGGCTGTTTTCCGGGGCAGTGCCTTGGGGCAGGTGTCACTGTAACTTAGACACCAGACTTTCCCCGTCCTGCTATTTTTGCTGCCAGAGAATTTCTTGTGAATTGCTGGTCCCGCTCAGCTGGGGAAGGCCAAGCCCATGTCCCGGCCGCAGAGGTGTCACCTGGCGCAGGGTGGAGCGCGCTTTGCACGGCGGGTGGTTGTGTCAACGGGTCACCAATTAAAGGGGATTTTGGCTCTGACTGGGTTTGCTTTTTTTAAAATTCACTGGAATCTCACTGTGAAACCCCACATCTATTTTGGCCCCTGAGCAGCTTTCGAGTCTCGGAGAGTCAGTGGCAGCGGTCACTCTCTTCTGAAAAACCAGAACCCGCAGAGGAACCCGCAGGCAAGTTCTTGCCCTTCCTGCGGCACCATCCGGGCCGGATCCGGCCACAAGCCCCATGCACAGACGGGCCAGCAGGGAGGCATGGGGGGCCAGTGCTGCCAGAGATGGAGGTGGCACAGGCCCTTTCTCAGGAGCAGGCTTGAAGGCAGCAGGAAAAGGCCATTCCCAGGTGCCACCAGAGCAGACATGACTCCAGTCTGGTGTCACTCAGCCTGAGCTTTGCACTGTCACGGACATGCTGAGGGTTTTCCCAGCAAAGACGGGGTAAAAGGCTGCATAGGGAAGGAAGGAAAACGAACTCACATAATGCATAGGATGGAGGCATGAAGAGAAGGAGAGAGGGATGGAGTAATGCAGAGGTGGATGGCAGGAGGGAAAGACAGATGGATGCATGGAGGGAAGGGTGGAGGGTTGGAAAGGTGCGTGGATGAAGGGAAAGAAGGAGAGATTGATGGAGGGACGGGTAGATGGATGAATAGAAGGATGGTGGGATGGATGGATGGATGGATGGGTGGCAGAATGGGAAGAGGGACAGATGGAGGGGTGGACAACGGAAGAGTGAAGGGTGGAAGGCAAAGTGGTGGGGGGACAGACGGGTGTCACGATGGATGAGGGGATGACTAGCTGGATGAGCAGCAGGATAGTGGTAGGGAAGGAGGAAGGGGAGATGGATGGGTGAAGGGACGGAGGGAGGGAGGGCTGGAGGGCTGGGTGGGCGGAGGAAGGGGTGGGCGGAGGGCAGGTGGAGGGGGCGCGGCCGGGGCGGGGCGGGCGGTGCACATGTGCGGGGCGGACCCGCCGCCAGCCCCGCCTGCCCGTCCCGGTGCTGCCGGTGCCGCCCGTGCCGCCCGGCGCGGAGCGGAGCCCGGCGGGGCAGCCCAGCCGAGCCGAGGATGGGCAGGGAGCCCCGGCCGCAGCCGCCCCCCAGGTGGGAGAGCCGCGGTGTCCGTGTGACGGGGCGGGGGGGCCGCGCACGCACCGAGCGCGGTGGGAGCGGGGTGTCCGTGGGAGCGGGGCGGGGGCTCTGCGGAGCTGCTGCACGTGGGGGGCGAGCGGGGGCGTTCCTTGTGTTCCCGGGGTGTCCGTGTAACCGGGGGCACCCCGTGGGTTTGGGGGGTTGGTGTACTTGGGCGAGCAGAGGCCACCGGGCTGTATATTTCGGGGTGTCCAAGTAACAGGAGGGCGACTGAAGGCGGTGTAATGGAGAGGTCCCGTGCGAGTGGGGGCTTCACTTAAACCCACCAGTGGGGTGTCATCGGCCTTGCACCCTTGGAAGGGGCACCCTGAATCACCTCGGGGTCCCCGTGCGGGTGGTCTGTGGCCGGCCGTGCCCTGGCCGGGAGGAGCCGGTGTCACCCCGCGGGTGGGGACGGGCCCCGCTGCTGTGACTCATTTCTGGACTCTGTGTTTGTTTTCCTCCGCGCCGCCCCACGGAGCTGCTGCTCGGGGCCCAGGTGTGGGGCCCTGCCTGCCCCAGGGGACCACCCTGCCGGGGCTGGGTCCGCGGGAAATCCCGGGGGCTCTCCGCTCCCTGCCTGGAGTTTCGGCCGGGCCGCTGGCAGGGTGGGGTGGCAGTGAGTCACCCCGGGTCACTGCGGCAGGAGCTCTTCCCCAGGCTGGAGGGACCCGAGGGTCACGAGTCTCCTGTTGCTCCCATCACCCTCAGCTGGGTCTCCACAGCCCAAGGGGGCTGAGATGTAACCCCAGGGAGGGCTCTGCTTTGGCAACAGGATGTGGTTTGGGATGTGACAAGCTCAGCAGAGTGTCATCCCTCCAGCATCGGAGCCTGGATGTGCGCCAGCCCTGAGATGTCCCCGTGCTGCTTCATGCACCGGCCTGTGCTGATAGGTGTGCCTGCAAAGGAGCATCTTCCATCAGGTGCCTCTGTGGCCTTGCGGTGTCACCAGTGGCTCCTGTTTAGTGCCCAGACCCAGCCTGGCCTCCTGCCACTCTCGTTTCTGCACCGGCCTCCCCGAGAGGATGTTTAGCTGCTTTGGACGGTGTAAACCCTGAGGGAGGAAAAGGCTTGGCTGATTCAAATCACTAACGAAAGCGGGAGAAAAGAGATTTCAGACCTTTGTTTTCATGTTTATTACGATCTGGCTGCTGTCACCCCAGCACTCCTTAACTTTGCAAAGGGCTGGTTTCGGGGCTGCTGCTGCTGTCAGTGCAGCGAAACCCTGCTCAGGCAGCTGCAGGCTGGTGCTGCTCATGCTACTCCTGCTGGAGGGGCTGGTGCTGCTTGCCCTGATGCTGAAGGGGCTGATGCTGAACAGCTGCAATTTATTTAGTTTTTCCATTTAGATTAGTTTTCTAAATCTTGGTTTGATGCGAACTCCAGGGATATGCAGGAGTTTGCTTCAGGGATATGCTTTAATTTTCCCGTGTGTCAGAAAGGTCTTGTTGGTTTTGTGTTTTTTTTCCTTTTTCTTGTTCAAAGCAAAACTTAGAGGGAGTTGCAAATTGTTTCTGAAACATGATTGCAAAGTGGTTCGGAGCTCTGAGTGTTGCTCAGATTAGAGGTTAAATGTAGAAAGGTGAGAAGATAATGAGCGAGAGCCTGGCAGTGGTGGTTGCAGTGGTTGCATCCCTCAGTTACAGTGACTACGTAAGGTTGGAGGGCTCAGGTGATGCTGGGTGTGTCCATTGGGCTGGGGATGCTCTGCAGGGAGGCAGCTGAGGCCTGAGGCAGGCCTGCTGCACTGGGAATGTGGGATGTGGCCAGCTCCAGCTTCGTGATGTGCTGCCGAAATAAAGCGTGGGGAGCTCATTGCTGTGCCTTCCTTGGCATCCTGTGGCCGTCACTGTCCTGCTCCCTGCAGTTCTGCAGCCTGGTCAGGGGTGGGAAAGGGGATGAGAAGTGTTGGAGATGCTTGTATGGAGGGAAAACCTGGAATAGTGGTGTGCACTGATTTGGGGAGGGGGTTAGGGCTCCTCACTGGCAGCCCCACATCTCTGGTGCTGTAGGATGGTACAGCTGGCTCATCCCTCCTCCCCCGTGGGGATCAGGGCATCCCAACTGGGAGAGAAACAGAGCAAACCTGGCATGGTGTGCTTTTTCCTGAACATGAAAATGAAGATGTAAATTTTGTGCTGAGAAAGAAGAACTGAGTGCCGTGGAAGGCACTGGCAGGGGCACTGTCCGCTGCTCCATCAGGTCGAGCTGCTCCAGTGGGATGAGCTCCCAGTGCTGCAGCAGCCCTCGGGGCTGAGGGATGCCACAAGTGGTGCTCTGGCTGTGCTGGGGACCAGGGACAGCCACTCAGTGGCATGGGGGCCTTGCCATGCTGCAGCTCACCCTGGAGTAGTTTCAACTTCTCTTTTTTGGGTGCCTGCTGAGCACGACGGGGCTGCCCATTTTTGCGTGGTTATTTTGCAAGTGGAAAATGGTGCATGAGTGTGCCGGGGAAAGCCACTCAGGTGAGTGCCCTGAGGTTGCCTTTGAGCAATGGGAGGCTCCTGCTGTGTCTGAACTCTGCTGCCATCAGTGCTTTGAACTTCCAGGGGGCAGCAGGTGAGAGGATG
The DNA here is from genome assembly GCF_001604755.1 of Lepidothrix coronata. Classification (NCBI taxonomy): domain Eukaryota; kingdom Metazoa; phylum Chordata; class Aves; order Passeriformes; family Pipridae; genus Lepidothrix; species Lepidothrix coronata. The sequence continues at coordinate 149,409 of NW_016690517.1, read as the reverse complement.
GGGAGGGGAAATGAGGTTCCTAAGGAAGCTGTGCCCCCGCTCCCTGCGGGCACTGCACTGTTGCCCAGCAGGTCTGTTCTTGCTGTGGTTCTGTGCTTTGCTGTTTTGGGCTGGAAATGTCACTCTTGACTGCAGAGGAGGAAAACATGACCTGTGGGTGCATTCCAGGCTCCATAGCTGCAGTTCATGCTCTTCCCTCCTCCCTGCAAGACTTCCCTAAGAGGCTCAGTATTCCAGGACTCCCCATCCTTGCCCTATCCCTCATGTCCAGAGACAGTGTGAGGACATTTTTGTAACCAATCCTTTGTGAGGGTCCCACCCATCCAAAGCCATCACTGGGGTCTCCAGGTGACCTCTGCCACCCACCTAAGGTTGCGTTCACCTTGTGTTGGGTCAGGGTTGTTTGGTGACGTGGGTGTGACACGCCTGAGGATCCCCTGAACATCCCCCTGTGCCGCAGCCTGGAGGGTGGACAGGACCTGTCAGCAGTGCTGGCACCCTGCCCCCATCACCGGCCTCCGGGGTGGGAACCTGAGGGGCGGCTGCATCTCCCGAGCGCCTTTCCCAGCACGGACAGGGAAAACCCACGTCCCTGTTTTTCTGATCTCGTCTCTGGCCGCCAATTAGCACGACGTGAGAACTTGTCTCCCTGATGACGCGCCCGTGTGACTCCTCTGATGCTTTAATTGCCGGGTTTTCAGCAGCCCCGGCTGCGATGAAATGGTGATTGTTGTGATTGTGCCATGCAGTAACTAAAAGATGCAGCTCTTTGGCGAAGCCTAATTAGGAAATAGGGACACTGTTGGGAATGGCTCTGCGATGCGATTTTCCTAATGAAAGCTACTGAATAGGCAGCCTTGTAATGAAGAACAGACTCGCAAGGGCACTGCCAATTGCTCTTCTCTAGTGTTAATTTTGTATTTCCTCCCCATTGTTTCTAATACCCTCTTGGAAAAGCTTGAAGATAAAATGCTTTATTTTCTTACGCCTCGTATCCTGTTTGGCAAGCAGCGATTATAGCATGTGCATCTGGAATACATGAGTGGCCAGGCATGAGCTCCTTCAGACTTGTTAATCTCTGATTTCAAGGTCTGCCACTGAAAAAAAAAAAACCCACCACGAAAATAAAGCAACTTCAGCTTGCAGATGATCGGCTCCCTCGTGGTGTGGCACAGCAGGAGATGCTCGGCTGAGGTGGCAGATGTGAGGCTGGAGAGAGCTGGCTCTGAGTGATGCCCCGGGGAGCACAGTTCGTGTGGAAGCAGCGTGGTGGGGTTTCGTGGTTTCATCTCAGCTGTCCCCTCCTCGCACGTGCTGTGTTTAACCTGCTGCATCTGAGAGTTCACCCAGGTTTGAGGCTCCTGCTGGTAAGGCAGAGCCTGGAGGTTGGATCCTGCCCGGGGCAGCTGTGGCTGAGCGCTCCCACCTGTGCCACACCGTTCCCGGAACAGGGCTGGAGAGCCCTCCGGTGTGCCCGGGGAGGAGCAGGCTCTGGTGCTCCCTCCCCAGCTGTGCCGAGCTGGCCAGGCAGTGAAAAGGCCTGCAGATGTTTTTAGCCAACAGATGTGAGCATGAGCCTCTTGCTGAGCTAAAAGGGGAATAGGAAAACACTACCTGGCTGGGTGGCGTGGTGCTGTGACAGTTATCAATGACTGTGGTGCCGCAGGGACACCACCTGTGTTTGTAAAGAGAGACGGGGATGGAACTTGGCTTTCCCTCAATTTGTTTAATTGCCCAAAATTCCCACAGTGCTTGGGGTGAGAGCAGCTTGGGTGCTCCTAAAATGCTGCTGGTCCTTATTTTGGGGTGGGTTTAAGCAGAATTGAGCGGAGCCTTGCATGAGCAGCTCATGTGATGAGGGTGGCTGGAAATGGAAGGACACGCTGGAGCGTCGTCCCCCCGGTCACGCCGCTCACTGCCCGACGCTGCTTTGTCTGGGCAGAAAGAGCTCAGCCTCAGCCTGATCTTGTGACTGTCCTTAGCAGCTGATGGGGTAGGGAATTTGTCATCTTTTTTATCCTGCGTTGGAGGGTTTCGTGCAGTCACATCAGGGCATTTTCACTCCTGTGTCCGTGCCTGTTCCGTGGACAAGGGTATGGTTGGTGTGTGCACACTTTAGGAAAGATGCTGTTGTTTTGAGCCTGCAAAAGTGTTTTTCATCCCTTCCACAAAGGCCCATTCTTTGTTGTCTCAAATTAGGATGAAACGCTTCCCCTTTCAGCTGCTTCCCCCATTGCTCGATGTCTATTTAAACCCTCAGCCCAGAGGCTTCTCGGCAAACAAGCTCTCATCCTTTCAGGTGGCATTTCCCTTTTCTCATTGTTTCTGGCAATCTGTACATGTGAAACTTCACAAATGTTTCTTCATTCTCGGTGTCTTTGTGTTGATAAACCTCATAAATGGGCACACACACCACCCACAGCCGCCCCCTGCCTGGTGCAGTCACAGCATCCCTCGGGTGCAGAGGTGACCGAGCAAACTCCAGCCTGGCAGACCCATCCCTGCTGCTCCTCATCCAGCTGTGTGAATCCTGCTTATCTGAGGGAGTTTCTGCTTGAGGTTTGCCTCCCTGGATCAATTAGCTGGGTTGCAATCAAGGCCAACAAGTCCCCAAAGGGCTGCTCATTAAATGGAAATTGTTCCCAGATGGATCTGGTCTGAATGCCGGTGGGTGCTAATCCTTTAGGGAACTCGGATGGTGTGAAGGAATGGCTCTGTGGGTCTAAATCTGCTTTTGCTGGCACAGAGCACACCAGAACCTGGGGATCTCTGTGGCCCTGAGCTGCCAGATGGTGGTGCAGGGTTTAGAAGTGATGGCAGGATAGCGAGTATTAAACAGCATCCCACCTGCTCCTTGTGGTCTCCAACCAGAACATCACCACGAGGGTGATTTTTTTTTTAGGATGAAGGGAACAGCCTTTGACTGGGGAAACTGTATGCTTACAGTCACCATCATGCCAGTTCCCAGGAGCTTGGCTCCTCGGGAAGAGCTGGGATGAAGGACTGGCCTTGTCCCTGTCCTGTGATGCTCCTGCCCATCGTGGGAGGAACCAGGGGCTGGAAGGGGTTCAGGCTCCATGAGCTGCTGCACTCCTTGCTCCTGTGACACGTGCCTGGGGGGGCTTTGGGGACTTGCTCTGCGTGTGAGAACCAGCAGGTTGGGGCTGTGCCAGCCTGGCTGGAGGCACTTCACAGGTGGGTTGCCCTTGGTGCTGCTCGTGGCTGTCATGTCACTGAGCCAGGGGGAGGGGATGGACAGTCATGGATAGGGCCTTCATGTGGAGAAGGGGATGCCTTTTGGCTTGTCTTCTCTATGGGTTTTTGGGCTGATAGGGATGTAGCTCTGATGGCTGTATTAGGCCAGCCCAAAGGATGGTCCAGCTCAGGGTTCTGCCCTCAGGCTTGGACTTTGCTCACTGGAGTGGGACTGGCCCAGGCTCTCCAGTCCCTGCAGTCTTCCCTCTGTGCAGCCTGCCCTTCTTCACATCTGCAGGTTTGGCACATCTGGGATGCAGCAGTGGCACCTCCAGCACTGAGTCTGCTTCTTTCCAGAGGTGAACACCGGGTTTGGAAAGGTTTCAAGTCCTGGGCTCATTGCTCTCCTCTCAAATGTAAATGTGAATGCTGCCCTGATGTCTGTGCTGTTGGTTGTCTGAAGGTGCTCAGGGGGATGAACAGCCTGGTGGGGTTGGTCACTATTGGGTGGGTGCCCACCTCTCCTTGGGCTGTCTCCTTGTTTGGACACTTCCTTTCTTCTCGCTGACTGTGATGGTGGTGCTGTGGTTGTATTGAGTCCTCTGGTCAAAGTGACCCCTGTGGGAGCTTGGGAAGCGTGTGTGAATCTCAGCCTCACTGGCCCTTGGCCCGAGGGTGATGGGGAACAGCCAAAAACGTCCTTGCCATCATCTGTCTTTTGTGGTGCTGCAGCCAGCGGTGCTGGAAGTAAGTTGAAGGTTTTGGGCAACCAAGCCAGGGACTGAAAAGGCTCCTGGGTTCCCAGCAGGGCCTCCACAATGGCAGGAAGCAACTTCTAAAGCTTCCTTTGGATACACAGGGCCTTGGGGGAAAGATTTACTTGCTTGTTTATGCTGTAAGTTAATCTATTTAGTAGGTTTGGCATTAAAGCTCACAAAAAGCCCTCAGAAATGGTCACGCTGCTTGTTTGTAGGGCTTTGTCTCTCACTTACTTTGTTTCACAGCTGGAGTAGTTAAGCAGAGACAGAGCCAATTGAAATCTGACGTGTAAACTTGTTTTTCCAAATAGGCTGAAGGAATTAACACCAGCTCTCACTGTCCCTCATCACAAGGGAGCTGTGGGGGGAAGGCAGTGTGGGGCAGGGGTTGGGTCCCCTCTGGGAGGGATCCTTGTGCTCTGTGCCACCTTGCTGGCATGTAGGATGGGGATGGTCCCTGGCTCTACTCTGGCTAATTTTTGGAAAAGAAAAAAAACAACAAACCCAAACCAACCCCCAAACAACTCAGCACCCCTCCCTGTGAGCCTCTGTAGCAGAATAGGGAGCAATATGACATATTTTTTTAGGGGGGGTGAGAAGTCTTGGGAAGAGTTTGGAGTAGCACAGAAAAGTGCTGGATCAATGGAACAAAGAGTGGGTGATGAGAGTTTATCATGATATCTCAGTATCACTGTTTCCCCTTGTGTTTGATGCTATCCTGAATACAATAGTGCCACCCATCTGTAACCTTGCACTGTAAAAATGGATTTCCCCCATGGACCGTGTCCAAAGAAGCCCCCCACACACAGAAGGTGATGTAGGAAGCACAGGGGACAGCTGGGGTTGAGGTCTGTGCCTACAGCAGTAGGTGCTGGGCTCCCTCCCAGGCTGAACAACATTTCCTTGCAGCATCTTCATCTTGGGAAGGAGCCCAGCACCTGCTACATGTGGACATGGACCTCACCTCCAGGTGCCCACATGCTTTTGGGAGGGTGTCTCCTGCTGAGCATGGAAATACCTCGAGTCTTATCACCTTTACCTCATGTGAGTGGCCGTAAGACCCTTCAAACAGGGATGTCTCCTCGTGGTCTGTCCCACCAGGCTGAACAGCCACCCTGGGAAGTGTTGGGAGGGACTGTTTGATGCTGTCATGTCCTTCACTTCCTTCTTGGCAGGGGCAGCTTGGGCTGGCTGCTGCCTGTATTTTGGGAAGCATCTTTTTTTCCCCCCCCTAAATTCTGCACTTGCTGAATTTTTTTGTTTTTTTCCCCCCGGTCCTCTCCTGTGACACCCAGCAACTTCTCTGCTGAACTTCCACCTTCCCTGAAGAGCAGCCCTGGAGTTTCCATCACATCCTGCTGGGCTGTGACCAACACCATGGGCATCTCCAGCCTAAATCTTCTTGGGCTTGAGAGAGAGCTTGTAATTGACTGTGATGTTGGGTGAAACTTTAACCTTTATTAGTCTTGTGATAAAGACTGATAGAAGCTAAAATTGACACTTGCATCATGTGGCCAGGGGTTTTCATAATTGGTGCCAGGAACAAGTACATTTCCTCTCTGAAAAGTGAGTATAAAAAAACTGATCTTCTCTTACTCAGATCAGATGTGTGTCATTGCTGTTGGGGTTTTTTTTTTGAGGAGAAAAGGGCTTTTCTTACCCTGGCTGAGTTTTGCCAATCTGACGCAGCCCATTGAGTGGTCGTGGGTGAGGTTGGGGTTGTTGATGTCCTGGGTGACCTCTCCACACCCATCACAGGCTGGCTGAGAGCCCTGTGTGGATGCCAGGCAGGTGTGGAGGTGTCCCTGGCTGCCTGGCACTGGTGGCAGAGCTACTTTTGCTGATGAGAGCAAGAGGAGAGGAGATGGGCTTTGACTCTGCTCCTGGCCAGAAAGCAAAGCCTGGGCTGCTGAAACCTGCCAGCCTTGGTGTGGTGGGTCAGAGGGTGAGCAAAGTGCTGATGGAGAGGAGATAAAGAGCCCAGGGTAGGGCTGGCGTCCCCCCTCCTCCCCTTTTGTTTTTTTTTTCTTTTCAGAAAGTTACTGTTAACATCAAGATGTACTTTACAATGATGAAATCCGAGAAATTACCACAGACTCTGTAGCTGCTCATGTGCCTCAAGGCAGGAGGATTGAAAAGGCAATGGAGTGGAGGCTGGAAGGGCCCTCAGGACTGGAAACACTGCTCAGGGTCCCTCCCTGGCCTTGGGGCAGGGAATATGTTCCCTCTGTCATTCTTTCTGAGTCTCTTCCTGCTTGTTCTGCCTTCAAGCACATGGGCACAGATAAGTCTCCTCCTCTTTACAGCAGCCTTTCTGTGACTAAGTTCATCCCATTTCCCACCTCCTGCAGACCAGAGCATATTTTTTCCCCATGCTTCAGTTTGAACCTTGTCCTTCACCATCTCCAGGAATGAGACTTCTGCAGTTTCCTTCAGAAACCATTGCAAAAAAAAATTGACCTTATTCTAAAGCATCAGGGAGAAACATCCCTCCCTGTGCCTTTCACTTCCCAAAGGCTGATAATTGAACCATACAAGAGTGTTGTGTCACAGGAGCTAAAAATAATGGAATATGGAGATGAAGGGTGCCAGTGGTGAGAGCGTCTCTGATTGAAAGGACCTGCAGTGAGTCACTGGGGTTGCAGACAGAGAAATGTCATTTTGGAGGAGAGAAGGTACCACAGCAACTGTTCTTAGTGGGACTAATTTAGAGATTTGTATTTCTCAGCATCAAAATACATCGTGGCTTTAAAGGGGTAGCGAGTGGAATTCCCCCATTGTCTGTTTGTCAAGAACACACCAGATCCTGTCCTGAAAAATGGTAATTGTAAAAAAGAAGGTTTTAAAAATAAGTCAAGAGGAAGTCTCAGTTTGCAGAATGGCTGGTGGGGAGGTTCACAGGCAGTTCTGAGCTGGACACTGGTGCTGATGTGGTTTCAGTTTCCCCTAAACACTGTGCTGGGGTCTGCTGCTGGTTGTGGTCTCCACGTAGTCACCCTGTTCTCACTGCCAACCTCCCTAACAAGGGAGTCACTCACTCACAGAGAGTCCCAGAATAGTCTTCAAGTGTCTTCAGCTTGTGTGAGTCTGTGATAACATCACAGGCTGCTTCTGTTCCTCAAGGAAATGCATCGTTAGGGTAAAATTCAGGCCTGGATATGGAAGCAACAAACCTTCAAATGACTGGTTTGAGCTCAGGTCAAGTTGAGATGCAAAGCCAAAGAAAAATTTTGCAATTCCCACTTAATTATTGTCGAATGTCTCTAGAGGAGGGGCCACCCAGATGATGAGAGGGATGGAGCAGCTCTGCTGGGAGGAAAGGCTGAGATAATTGTAATTGTTCAGCTTGGAAAAGAGAAGGCTTTGGGATGACCTAATTGTGACCTTTTGGTACCCGAAGGAGGTACAAGAAAGATGGAGAGAGATTATTTACAGGGGCCTGGAGTGACAGGACAAGGGGGCATGGCTTCAAACTGAAAGAGAGTAGAATTTGATTAGAGATTAGGAAGAAATTGTTCCCTG